>NW_027466573.1:2500-225938 GCF_050575085.1 Anarhichas minor | reverse complement strand
AGAGTGACAGAGAGAGAGAGGTCTCTCAGTGCTCTGAGACAAAATGGACACTGCTGTACGTCTCTCTTACATATTATGACAGAGGCCCCTCAGCTCAACCATAAATACATCTTTCCATGTATTGTTATTCGTGACGTCAAGAGATGAGGAGGTGGATGAACGTTTTTACACTCATGTTACATGTGAGAGCTGGAAAAAACAAGCGCAGAGAGGAAACCAAAGGTGGAAAGAGGGAGAGGGGGGGGGGGGGGGGGGGGGCAGTCGAGGAAGCAGGAACGGCAGAGTGAGGATGCAGAAGGGAAGCCATGCTGGTTCAGTTCATCCACAGGTGGAGGAAGAGGAGACAGCAGAGCTCAGGGAGAGAGGAGGAAGAGGAGAGGAAGTGAAGGAGCTGATAAGAGGAGGAGACAGGGGGCGAGGCTCGGGGGGGGGGGGGGGGGGGGGGGGGGGCATGCAGGATGCATAAAGCCGGAACAAAAAAATCATCTCATAAACAACAAAAACAAATAGACACCAGTAAAATAAAACGTCACACAGAAGAGGGAGAAAAAAAAAGAAGAAATCATAAAAACTTCAACATTAAAATAAATGCTCTTCACCTTAATTCTTCAGGTTGGAGCTGATGACCTGTCATAGATATGAAGCTGTGCTTTTTGGTCGTTCAATAAACCCCCCAAAAAACAAATAATATTAAGAACGGGAAAAAAGAAAAGCAAACAGAAAATGCTGCAGCGAGACCGACATTGGACCCCCCCCTCTTTACTTTAGGACTAGACGGGATCAACAGCGGGTTGGTTTTTTTGGGCACAAACGCTCCAAGTCTCTACTACTGCGGAACCCCACAGGACCGTAATGAGAGGGGGGGGGGGGGGGGGAGGTTGGTGGCGAGGTTAGTGAAGAATTACAGTGAACAGCATTGCAGCAAACGACTGCACAAACAGAGGAGGAAGTCAGAGAAGAAGAGAGAAACCAAAACAAACAGAGGAGGAGTCTTTTCTTTTCATCACAAATACGTAGAAACACAAAGTCGTTCTTTAAAAAAAAACATTGACAATGGGTGCATAGTCCCCCATGCAACAAACTGTCAGGCATGTTGCAAGTGAGAAATGAAAGGACAAGAAGAAAGAAAGTCAAACTAAAAAGTGCAAAATAAAACAAATTAAAGCAAATTATCAAAGCGATTCTTGGCCACGACAGCAGAAACCCAAAAGTGTTTGAGGCATGCGTCCAGAGCTCCACCACAGACTGCAAGAAGTGGACGTAGTCATCGTGACGTCACCCTTTGGTTTGTTGACTGATGTTATGAAGCCTCGAGTTCGACGATTTCACCTTCGCCATGTTTGTTTTCCATTCTCAGCACGTTTCTGTTTTGGGTTTTTCATGTTTATTTTTGAAATTGGCATCATTCCTGAAGCTGCAGCACGTTTCTCCTCATGGAGACATATTTAAGTGATGAGCCCTTGATAATGGATGCTGTGACAGAGCTATGGAGAACATTGAGTGACACATGTTGTGAACGTTAAAGTCTGCTTTACCCCTGAAACAAAACAATACCAATGGAATGGCATGTGGCTAAAGATTACCATAGCAAGCAGACATTCTGCATGTCGTGCATGATGGAGACACTAGATGACATTTATCTCATGCCACAGAATTTTCGGGGCTAAAATAAAGAACCCATTTCCAAAATCAAATCATATTGTTTCCTGTCCCTTAAAAATCACTTTCATTTTCATAATGGAGGAGGACAGACAAACCATTTATTATCTTTCTACCTCAACGAAGGCAACTCCCGCCCTCTCCACACTGTTGGGCTCAGCCTCAGGAAGCACACACACAGGCAGACGAAGCTGGGAGGGTTGGGAGGTGTGTGTGTGTGGGGGGGGGAGGGGGGGGGGCATGATGGGAGGGATGCAGGGAGGGACGTCTGAAGCCGGGGGAGAGGTCTCAGGAGCAGGGTGGGGTTTTGGTGGGTGTGTTAAGGTGATAAAAACCTTTCATGACATTAGGGTCTGTGAGGTTCCGCGAGCAGATCATTGAGATCATAGCATGGAGCCTATCTTCCTCTTCCTCGTCGTCGTCCAGCGACGGAGCACGGCTGCCCGTGGTGTGGTGGTAGTTTATGGTGACTGCTTGCACCAGTGGGACAACAAAGAACACAGTTAGAACAGTGTCACCCTGCAGGCCTTTGAGGAGAGCATTGTGGGGGGGAAAGGACGCCACACTTGCACCCGCACTTTGCAAAACACATCAAGCAGATATACAGTTCTTATTTCATTCAAAGAGGCAAAAGAGAGATGAGATTATACTGTTGTTGTGTGCAGCCTCTCTACCGCCTCGGTGACGCTTTGCACCGGCGTGCACGACAACGTAGACGTGTTACTTACTGGCGTCTTGGCGGTATCCGGGGTAGACGATGCGAAACACGTAGTCGGCCGCCGTCTCCTCCTCGGCGCTCCTGTCCTGGTCGAGGAGCCGGGCAGTGCTGCTCCTCTTCTTCAGTTTAGGGAACACTTTTCCCTGAGAAACACAAACAAAACGTATTCAAGTTTACGAAAGGTTCCGCTGCGTTTTTATCGGCCAGACATTTTGGATTGCCAAATAGGAAAGAAAACTCCGAACAAGGTTTTGCATATGTTGCCCCGGCTCTAATTGTTTGAATTGCTCACTGGAAGGGATCCTATCGATCACTGATGCTATAGACCACAGACAATTATTGACAAAATTGGAGAATTATGGGATAAGAAGTTGGCTGAAAAGCGACTGGGAAAAAAGACTCGGAGTGGAGTACCCCAGGGATCTGTTACGGGCCCAAAACCTTTTATACTTTATTATTTATAAATTATATTTGCAATGTACCGACGATACAAATAGGTTTTGCTCTGGGAAACATTTTAAGGAACTTTTGTTCTTTTGAAAACAAAATGTATGTGTTTTATTTTGGAAATCGTAGAGACGAAAATCGCACAACGTTGTGGTAGAGACCTGTCAATCACCGTGTAGCCCCGCCCTAAAGCATCCCCTCCTTTATGGTCTGTGTGACTCTAAATGGACCATCATTTACTAAATGAACATCATGCTGTATTGAAGAAGACAATGTTTACTGAGGTAATAAATCAAGAGAGAAGTAGAGTCATTTTCTCATAGACTTCTATACAACCAGAGGAGTCGCCCCCTGGTGGACACTAGAGAGAATGCAGCTTTAACACATGAAGCTTTGACTTCACTTTTTCAAACTTGAAAGTGCGGTTGTGAATAAAACTCTAACAAGGTGACTCACCTTGCCTTTCTGGGACCAGAGGGGGGGCTCCAGCTGACCCCGAGGTAAAAGGCCCGTTTCCAGACAGGAGAGGAAAGCCAGCAGGTGACCACCGGGGGGGAAGTGGAGAGGCGGCCGCTGGATTCCATCCTGACTGACCAGAACCAGTGTGCCACCACAATCAGCTGGAAAAAAACATTCACGCAAGGATGAGACAGGAAAAGAAAATGATGCACATTAACAGCAAATGTTACACTTTAATCAATATGTTGATATGAGAGCAGCTCATGAAACACTTCATGAGAGAACGCTCTAACACAAAGTGATTGATGAGGAGGTGTTGTGTGAAAGCAGCGTTCATACTCACGGCGTTGGTGACAGTGGATACAGACGATCTGGCGTAGAGGGACAGTCAGAGCATAGTCCCAGTAGATACTGACAGAGACGGAAAGACATCAAAGTTATTATGGTAAAATAAAAATAAATATTGTTTAAATAATAGAAATAAAAAAACGATATCCTCTAAGATTAACGAATGTGAAACAATATTGCTGGGTTAAAAAAATAAATAAAAATAAAATAAATAAATAAATAAATAAATAAATAAATAAATAAATAAATAAATAAATAAATAAATAAATAAATAAATAAAATGAATAAAATGAATAAAATGAAATCTATTCTAACCTTGGGGTAAAACAAAGGTGTAAAATGAGGCTTCAGAGGAATCATCCGAGTGTCATTAAATGTTCCTTAGGTCATTGATTTATTATCTATAAATACATATCGGGTGTGTTTTGGCCACCTCTTCTCCAGGTCACAGTCTCCCAGCGTGCCGTTGATGAGCTGGTTGGGCGTCCACTTCAGGGTGAGGTTATCTCCGGCCTGGTGGAGCGACAAGTAGCCCCGCAACACCTCCATCTCTTTCTTCTGCCGGAGAAGAAGAAGAAGAAGAAGAAGAAGAAGAAGAAGAAGAAGAGAGGAAATAACATGAGGGTTCAGGTGTGAAGTACCTCTGAAATACATTTAAACCTCAGACTAGATGATCTGAAACTTCAGCTCCTCTGAATGTATTCTACTATAATTTAATTGTATATCTTTATCATATTCAAAGAGGATAAGTTCTGAGATGCTTTAAAATACTGTTGAATAACATATTTAAATTTTAAACAGACATTCACCAACTTCTTTTGAAAATATTTTCTTATTTGTGATTTGTTCTCAGATAAAAAATAAATCTTTAAAAAGAGACACTTGCACACATTTGATGGCTGAATTGTTTGAGAAGAATTCTATATATTTTTGCATTTTTCTTCAAGTCTACAATTGTATAATAAAGGATTTAAATCATATTTTTTGGACATTTATTATATTTTCTAAATAATCATTTTTATTACATTTATTCTAAGAAGCATTATGGTCTTTTAAAATACATAAGTACGCGAATATCACTTCAACACTTAACTTAAATAGCAGCTAATGCATATTTTTTGAGTTATTTCATATCCACTGTTAAAGATATTAAATATGATAACTCACTTCCTGCAGAAGTACTTGTACTTGTTTTTGCGTTAAACTTTCATTCGGCCGTTTTAATTTCTGTGTGTTTGCACACGGCCCTGCAGTCTCGTGTCCTTTTGTGAGGATTGGCAGGAAGTTTACCTGCTAATTAGGATCAACTGGAACACACCTTCATTTAAGAGGACGATGAGATTCATCATTATGAGGAACAGAAGTACGAGTGACTCTTCTTAGGAGGATGTATGTGGATGAGGCCTTATGTTCTGGTATGGGACTCAGAGCGTAGCATCGTCTTTAGCACGCGGCTGCATTCATCTGCATGAGCACTGAGCCTCGAGCGTTAGAGCCGCTCAGTCAAAGGCTGAGCGCTGTGCTCATTATACGTTTCACAAACACGTTGCAGCTACTTGGCAGCTCAGAGCACATAGCAGACAGCTTTCATTTCAAAGATCACACATACAAAATATATGTGTGTGTGTGTGCAGCACCATAATGGACCAAAATAACCATCATTTGCTGTGTATGTGTTCCCCAGCTGTCTCTCCGTCTGTGCTGCATGTTTATGTCGGCTTCTGCTTTTACTCCAGAGCAACGGTACGTCAATAACACAACCGTCAAGTAAACTCAGTTCAGGAAGCAATCGATCTTCACTGCCTGGACTCGTGCGCGCTGCTGGATCGACTCTTCTCTTTTACGTTTCTTAAGGTCTGGAGAAAATATAAATAAAATGTTGAAAACTAAAGTTAGAAATTCAGCTTTTTTCAAAGACTTGTGGAAGAATTTTTCTTCTTCATGAACGCTCTTTATGGAAGAATTTTCTTTGCGTCGCCTGCATTCTGGGGAATATTTATGCATCAATTTATGGAGGAAAAACTTTTAAATACTTTTTGTTATCTCTGCTGAATCAGCACACAGGTCAGCATGTTTCACTCCTCCGTCTGCTTTTGTGTCTTTAACCTCTTTCAATGTGCATGAAGCACCTGTTCATGCTAACATTCAAAACACCTCCAACATATTTGTGTTCTCTGCAATTCAAGAATAAAGTTGTAATATTTTGAGAGAAAAAGTTGCAAAAGTTCAGCAATATCAGTCCGTCTGACAGACACGTGACGGTGGCTGATACAACGCTTAGGGAAGCGTTTGTGCTGCTCTTCATCGCTAACGGAGAGCATCAGGCATATTTGTCTAGTGGTCCTCAACGGAAATATTATCTGCGTTGCAAAGCACATTAGTTAAGTGTGTCACATATTTCACACCATGCGCCTAACGTGAAGTGTTACGCGTTAAAGAACGAGTGGGATCAGGACCACCAAATGTTTCTCACCCAAAATAAAGATCACATAAATGCAGCACAGATATTTCCAGGTAAATGCGTCTGCTCTGTAGGATTATTGGAGAAAACCAACTTGAAGTTTAGTTGTAGTCAGGCAGAAGACGGCAGAGAAACTGTTATTAAAGCTGGTCACAGGGTCGTACCGGCTGCACCCGGACGTTGTTTTTGCCGTAGAGAAGATGTGTTCTGGAGTTCTGGTGAAGAGACTCCACGTACTCCCTCGCTGACGCAGCAAACCGGTCATCTGACATGCTGCCGCTCGACTGCCTCTTACGGATCTGCAAGAGAGAAGATTTATTGTTTTTAAAAACAGCCAAGTTAGTACAACTTGCACATCCCACACAACCTCAGCACCGACTCCCAGCACCAGACGCCAACGCTTGATGTAAGAACAACAGCCTCCACGCTCACCCCGAGGGCGGGCCGGCGGCCGCATGAGGTGTCTTGGCCCCGGTGGGCTCCGTGGATACGATGGCGCTGGACGAGCTCGTTGGCCGAGGGGTCGGTCCAGAAATGATCCGACGTCTTCAGTTTGGTGTATTCCAGAGCACAGGGCCCCACTGAGAACACACCGCACATTATCAGACCCACCGACTGAGCACAAGTTATCAATTCAAACCATTCGAAAGTTCACTATATTCAAAACAATGACTGAATCTAATCCGCCCTACCAGGGTCTGTAGTGTTTATGTTATGTCTGACATCTTACAAATGTTAATGTTAATGTTCAGCTTTTAGCCTTCGTTTGTATTTTTGCTATTTAAGTCTGAAGTTATTTATTTATTGTTCTTAATGACAACAAATACTGACTCTGGTCATCAGACTTTAATCCATATGAACAGATACAATCACCTTTAAAACGTTACTCACACAGGAGGAAATAGTGCACTTGTTGGGGACTATTTTCATCTGTGGATTAATCCACATTTAGTGCATCACATTGAGTATTTGGGGCAGCAGGACGGGGTGTGTGTGTGTGTGTGTGTGTGTGTGTGTGGGATGGTGTGTTTTTAAATAGTTTGTGTACAACAATAGAGCTCTATGACACAGAGGAAGGCTCTTGATATACAGACATATCACTTGTTAGATGTATTTATTGTTGGGTCTTTTCTTAAAGGTACAGGACTATTTATAGGAAAATAATCGTAACCAATAATCGTGTATTTAATTCCAGTTTAAGAGCAGCTGGTAAATAACCATAGAAATATGTAAATAAGCAGATTTATCTTTAGTTTAGAGGGTACGATTAAAATTTAGTTTCATATCTATTCTCATTATTATCCATCCGAGATCTTCCTCATTGTTTTGGTTCATTTTGTTGAAAGAAAAATAAGTAAAGAGGTAAAAAACACCAAAGTATCGTTTACATTTTGTAATAACTTGTCATTTATAAGTGCCTTCATCATTTCAAGAGTTAATTATATAAAATACATTTATCCACAGTGGGAATATCACTGGTTTGACTGAAGCTTTGCTCTAATAAGTTATACACTAAAGAGTAAATCATCATTTCAGAATGTTAACAGTAGAAATAATTCTTAAGAATGGTTATAAGTTTTAAGAGTAAGAGGTATGATTAAAAACAGATTAAAAATTGCGTGGTGGTTTTGATAAACAGCAGAAATAGAGCTACTCAAATGGAATGAATATATGATTCATTTGAGTTAGTAAGTTTAAGGGTCCAAAGTCACAGATTGATCACCGTTTTGTGTGCCAAAAACCATCACATATTTGATAGTAGTTATGTATAAAATGTGGACATGGAGATGTGCGTTTGTGTCCCTGCTGTTCCTCATGTGTCCACCAGGGGTCTCCAGTGTGTCCTGACTCTGCTCTCCTCCTCCTCTGCAGCTCGTTGCCTCCTCAGTCAGAGTGGACTGAGTGTTTATTACGTCTCACTGTTCATGGGGTCTTCTTCTGGTTCAGTCAGTTCAGCCGTGTGTTTTATTCTCCCGCCTCGCTGCATGTGTGTGTCTCTCTGTGTGTTAAATGTTGTGTCTGGTTCTTCTGACACACGCTGAGAGGACGACGCTCTACTTTGTCTCACAAATTGCTCCGAGAGTCATTTCTCTATGACTGCAGATTCCCGTAGTGACTAATGTCTAATTATCTTCGCCACGCGTGAGCCTGGAGGGGATCATGCGTTTGGTCGTGTGTGCGTGTGCATCTGTCTGTCTGTCCACAGCTGATCGGACATCCTACTGGACCCATCAGCCTAGTATTATTTTGTGCTGATTCATGACAGCGTGCTCAAGGACTTCTCTTGTTTTTGCAGCAATTCACAATTCTTTAAAAACATATTTTATTGACTGTTTCATACAGTCACCGGTTAAGAGCTGTGAGTAGCATTTCTTCTTCACAATTAACACTCTAAATGATTAAGGCACTTGAAATTGACACCGTAGGACAAAATTCAAACTATACTTTGGAGTTTCATTTTAACTTCTTCACTTAAGATTTCTTTAATTGTCTTTTTCCTTTTATAAAACACTGACAACGAGGAATATCTTGGGTAGATAATAATGAGAATATGAAATATTTTATTTCGGAGATATCCCACAAATATGTTCTCCACCAATCATGAACCAGGAAGTATAAAGACCACAAAAGCACACACAGGATGAGTTTGGTCGAATCGGTCTTTCCTCCAGGAGACTTTTGTCAACGTTGATTTATCCGTCATTTGACTTCCGTACTTAAGTGACGCCACCTCTGTAGTTATTTTATCACAAACCCCGATCTTTTCCTAAACCTAACTGAGTAGTTTCCTGTGAAGACCGAAGTTTATTTTGAAAAGACTGTATTCATGTAACGAACGTAAAGTGACACGTGTTGCTCGAGATTTGTAGGAAAACGCACAAAATAATTGAAGACATCGTACGTGAGGATACGTCGCACTAGTTTCCCTTCAGTTTAGTGGCGCTGACACGTAGTCATGTGACCGCGGTGTCGTTCATTTATACCCAAATCTTCTGGCGGAGACGTCTTGTTTTTTTCAAGTCTAATAGCTGATTCAACATGAGCACAGAGATGTTGTTGTGGGTTCTGTGGTTTTGTACTTTTTGTTACTGGCCTCTGGTGATGTTGGCAGTTAAAGCTCAGTGTGATATACTCACCCAGCAGGGCTGCCAGGATGGGACCGAACACTGAGTCATGCATCAGAGCTTCCCTCTCATAGTATTTACTGCAGAAAGAAAACACAGACAAGAAAAAGTGAATCAAAGGGAAACAACGGCTGCAGTGCATCCTGGAAGCTGTATCACAAAGACAGAAACCAGCTACGTTAGAGCTCAACTTAAGTTATCTGGTACCACCCATGGGGCACCGCTGCAGTCTTATGTTAAAAACAAGATGCAAAACATACAGAAGAGATTCTATTTTAGTTATATAACAGCCTGAATCGTGACTTTTATAGCTGCTAATAAATAGTGCTACGTTTATTATGTTCCTTAAAAGGATTACAGCAACTCTAGATGAGCAACTTTATCATTATTAATCTCTTTAGACTGAATACGATGACAATAGGACAAGAGACTGTTGCCTTTTAATAAACTGTTTTTATATCATTCCTGTTGTTTATCATGCTTTGAAATTTGCTGCCACAGTAATGGAGTTTCATCTCGTATAATTTTCATTTCTCTCACTTATGCTACTGATGATGTTGCATTAGACATGTGCCTGAGATGTCTTCCTTTAGTCCGTTAGGCTCAGTGAAGCTGGTAAACCCAGTGAGAGACAGATTTAGTTGAACTCACTTCACAGTTCAGGCTGCAGGTCTACGGAGGTTGTTTGCAGAGAATCTGTGGTAGATTTCCTACCGTGTGACTGTTGAACACCTGATCTTTATTTCTATATAACTACACTGCAGTTGCCAAGTTTCCTTGATTTTATCAACAAGAACCACACAACATGTTCTAGTGCAGGGGTCTTCAACGTTTTCAGGCCAAGGACCCCCAAACTGATAGAGAGATGGAGCAGGGACCCCCGACTATATATATTGTATAAAATTGTGATTTATATTAAATGGGCCTAGTACCATGTATAAACATACCTCTTTATTGTGCATTCAATACTAAGCTATTCAAATAATACACAGGTTCATATATCCATGTTTTTATTTTAAACATGTGCAAAGTACAGTGAGTTTATACTGCCATTTATAAACACACCTTGTCAGCTGATACCAATGCCAATATCAACATTGTCAATTGCATGATAATCATGCATACAAGCTATTCAAATTGATGTTTTTATTTAAAACATAAATGTGGAAATGAAAATGAGTGATGGCCTATTAGTGCCACTGCCATGCATAAACATACCTGTTATCTTGCATACAATACTGAACTATTAAAATAATGGACAGATTCATGTTTGGGGAGAACATTTTTTATATATATATATTTTTTTAATTGTCTAATCAACCAAAAATTTCGCGGACCCCCTGCAGTACCTCCGTGGACCCCCTAGGGGTCGCGGACCCCCTGTTGAAGACCTCTGTTCTAAGGTGAACCTTTCTCCATTTTTTAATTCACGTTCATGTACGTCTGTGAACCGCGTCGATGCACTTCACGTTTGAGGCTTTGATCAGTGAAGTGCATTCAACATCTCGTTGAAACACAGAACAAAACAAACCCAGAGAGAGAAAACCACAGAAGAAGAATGGGATACTAAAATAGGCGACTGCTCATCATTCTGCTTCAACAAAAGCTGTGAGTCAGCGCCGTGAAACGCCGCAGGGGAGCGAAGAATTAGAAGAATAAAACACATCACCTGGAGTTGTCCACGATGTACTGGACCACCTTGTCCAGGACCTTCTCGAACAGAGCCGTCCGGACCCAGATGTGTTTGATGGCCTGGGCGGAGAGCGGCTGAGGGGGCCGGCAGGTGGTGGAGGAGCCCTGTCTCCTCAGAGGTTCATGACCAACGCTCTGGGTTCTCCTGCAGGGGAAACAAAGCACGGGTCAATACTCACTAACAACAATACAGAGAAGAGGTCACGCCTGTTTTCAGCGTCCCGTCTGCTTAATGAAGACCTTTATTAACGGTTAAAGACTGAGACCACCAGAGGGGAACCACAGAACAGGAGGTCTTTTCTACCAGCTGCCATCAAACTGTAGAGCTCCTCCTACTTCTGCAGGAAATAATGTGCAATAATCCTTTTTTAACAGAACCATATTTTCACTCTTTAACTTGCTGTCAGACAGAAATGAAGCTGTTGTCTCTACTCTCTTCAAAGCCACAAGGCTCCATTGATAGAAACAGTAATATCACGTCACAGAACAAGCGAGTCGCTGGTCTTCTGTTGCCTCCATCGGTCAGTTTGTTTGTGTTATTGTGTAACTTTGGTGTTTTAAGTCAGATTCGCCAAACTCAGCTCTTGTTTAGACGTCTAAAGTACATCCACAGCAGTACTTTGTTTTGCTCCCGTGCTGGTACACCATGTACTGTAGTAATACCCTGACTATGAAGAAGTACATCCCTTTAATGTCTACTATAAGATGCCAATTATGGTTTAACACGAGAGGAATTAAGAGTGTAGTAAAAGTAATAGTTGACTCAAAACATACAACAACTTAAAGCTGCAAATCTGCAGAAACGTGTGCACAAATAAAGTGGGTACAAGGAAGCAATGCGAAGGTTAATAAATGGAAATGATTGACCATCTGGAGGCAACACTCAACAGCATAATGAGCTGTTAAATACTGGCGTTCATTGTAATAGTAAATCTGCAGCATGCCGGACACAAAGCTGCTTCTCTGCGTAAGAGACCAGCCAACTGAAGTAAGTCATGAATGTGGAGGAATATGCACGACGCAGAGAGGAGCACTTTCATCCAGGACGGAGTCAGATCTCTGGCACTTCAGCATCAATCAGACGTAAAACATTCACACACTTCAACAAGCTGTGCCGGGGGGGGGGGGGGGGGATTGGCTCGGCTGCTGCAGTCACGACGTTAGCAATCCCCCCCCCCCCAGCATTCATATGTGTGTGCAAAGTCACGATTTCTGCAGTCCCCTACCACTTTGCAGAAGCATGTCTGTGTGTGTGTGTGTCTGTGTGTGTGTGTGTGTAATTACTCCAGGCGATTGGGCGGGGGGGATTAGGATGATGTCAGAGAAGAGACAGAATGGAAGAGACTTCCTTTTCTAAATCAAAGCTGCAGTTTTGCTTTGACGTGAAACACGAGCATCTCCTCCTGAACACTTCGTGTCAAACTTTCTGTTCGAGTCTCAACTTGTTTCTTTTCTGCTGTTCTGTATTGAATCTCTCTACACGGTCACAGGATGATGCTCTCAGTCCGTTTGTTCCGGTAGATGTGACATAAGAAAGGTTGATATTGGCAGTTTTTTATTACGATGAAGTCTATAATTGTAATTATAAAACAGATTTGTATTCTTATAGCTGCTAGTTTAAGCTGTCTGAGCACAACATCTCCAAAATTAAAATAAAACGTTTATTGTTCCACAGGAAGAAGCAACCTTCACGGTCAGTCTGTGAGTGTTTAGATTTGCATTGACCTTTGTAATGTTTAGAAGTTAAATGTGAATATAGCACTACTCCACTGTGCATACGTCATCCATAAACCAGCACAACGAGCTGAATCATGCATCCTACGATGATGTATCGCCTCTAAGCATCTGATCACATGACCGTATAATCTAGAGGGCTCCATACAGCTCCTTTACAGGAGCATCCCTTCCTACAGTGGGCCGTCTCTTCTTCTTCTCCGTGCGCTGCCTTTACCAAAGAAATGTAAATGTCAACATGCAGCTAACTGAATGGAACAAAGTGATTACAAGCAGATTGCATTTTAAAGCTGACGGATGAATATGGATGATGAAAGGGAATACGTCAGGGTGAGTTATAAAGAGCTCTGGATCAGCTTGATGTGGGTTATTCCTGTACGTGGGGCTCGATGAAGTCATGAGACCCCCTGAAAGCCTCAATAGCAAAATGTTTGGGGGTCTCTTTTAAAAGTTATTCATCATTTGCAGATGTCACTAAAAAAGCTTAAGCTAGTTTTTCCAGCAGTTTTATCATTTGTGCAGCACTTTGAAAGGTGCTGCACAAATAAAACTTTGATTGATTAATTGATTGAAATTTATATCCATTGTCGTTGGTGAGAAACATCTCGGATATCAGGACGACAACGAGAAGAAGCCAGTGTGTCGGGTTCAGGCGGCAACCTCCGGTTCTGCCAAGTGAAGTCAAAGCTTCATGTGTTAAAGCTGCATTCTCTCTAGTGTCCACCAGGGGGCGACTCCTCTGGTTGTATAGAAGTCTATGAGAAAATGACTCTACTTCTCTCTTGATTTATTCCCTCAGTAAACATTGTAAACATGAGTTTATGGTCTCAATCTCTAGTTTCAAGTCTTCTTCAATACAGCATGATGTTCATTTAGTACATTATGGTCCATTTAGAGTCACACAGACCATAAAGCAGGGGATGCTTTAGGGCGGGGCTACACGGTGATTGACAGGTCTCTACCAGAGACGTATACGACGTCTCTACGTCACTCCTCCTCAGTTCAAATAAGGTCACTTCCTGTCTACTGGTTGCAAAAGAAAAACCAATATGGCGACTGCGAAATCGCTGAACTCGAGGCTTCATAACATCAGTCCACAAACCAACGAGTGACGTCACGACGACTACGTCCACTTCATATATAAAGTCTATATAAAGGGCGGTAAAAAGAAGAAGCCGAGTCGTGGTGTGTGTGTGTGTGTTGGGTTTTGAGCATCAGCATCATCGTGTTTATTTCTGCTGGAAAGTCGGACATTTTAACTTGGAGGTCTGTAGAGATTAACTTCCTTTTGGAGCCTGAAGCAACCATTTGGGGAAGCTCGGCTTAAACACAACATCTTCACCAAGCCCGCCCACACACACACACACACACACACTGCTCTGCCTGTAACTACCATTCACTTCACTGCATTAACTCTTAATTCCACTTCTCTCTCTCTCTCTCTCTCTCTCTCTCTCTCTCTCTCCACTGCCGGTGGCGCAAAACCACGTTGCCATAGTAACCAGGGTAAATGAGAGAAGGAGCTCTGAGGTGGGATGACAGGGGGGGGAGCATGTGTGTGTGTGTGTGTGTGCATCCTGGTGGAAGGGTGAGACTCGTGCAAACCAGATCCATACGCAATAATAGGCTTCGATGTTGTGTGTCTGGGGAAATAAAGGCCGATGAGATGTGACGGATGAACGAGAGACGGCGGCTGATATGAAGACGGAGCGCCCGGCGGACCCAAACATGTTTAACTCCTGAATTCACAACGTGTATCAGTCGCTACACCATTCTGACTGAGAGCTGTTGTTTGTGCATCAGTGGTGTGTGTGTGTGTGTGTGTGTGTGTGTGTGTGCTTGTTGCACTAAAGCTTTCTCTCCTCCATTTGGGGAAACCTCTCTCTCTGCAGAGAGACATGTGGTAGCCATGTGGATCAGGCTAATGGACAATTAATGGGCTCGCAAACAGCTCGGCTAGTACCTAAGTGCCTGCAGATAAAGCAGTTTATCATACTCTGTGTGTACACAACATACACGCAGAAATACATACGCAAACACGTGAGCAGGTAGACACACACACGCACACACACACACCTAGAAACAGGCCTGAGGCTTATCGCACTGTGCACACAGATTGCTCAGCTTTAGTAAACACTCAGCTGACCAGAGACTGTGTGTGGAGATTATGACCTGGTGTACGACTAATGGACAGACAGTTGATAATGCCTAAATTAATCTATGTATGTAATACTTTAAAACTGGCAGAAATGTTACTGTAAAGTAAGTACTGAAAGGTTTACAGCATGTTGGGTGACAGCACCGGTGGTGAACAGGTGGATAATGTACAGCTCTCTGTTGCTGCGTGGATGCAGCGGGTCGACGGTATAAAGAGTAGAGACACACACCGACCATTTTTTCAGTCCGTGTGTGTGAATGTAATTTACCGTGAGACCGACCTGGTGAGTTCAGACTGCTGCTGCAGCTGCTCTTGCACTTTACGGCAAACCTCGCCGACCGTGTCGCAGACTTTGCCGACTTTGGTGAAGAGGGCGGCGATCTTGTCGCTGCGGAGGAAACCGGCCGCCCGTCTCTTCAGCAGGTGACCCAGGCAGGCCTCGATGGCAGCTGGAGAGAGAGGAGGACGAGAGTAAGGGGTGTTAATCTAGACATATTATAATATCTATAGAGCATTGTATTTATATAGCACCTTTATAAACAGAGTTTACAGAAAAGCAAGGCAATAAAACAGCAACAGAAGTGAAAGTGTAGCAGTGAGCTGTAATTATTAAGTGAGCTTAATAATAATAATAATAATAATAACTTCACTGCTGTGCTTTGACAGACAAAGCACAGCAGTGAAGCCCAACCAAGCAAGACAAACTAAAGTAAGATTAAACTCTGAATAAACAGTAAAACAGATTAAACAATAAAACTAAATAGATACGATACGAACAAACTGAGAAATAAAACAATTTAAAAAAGGAAAAAAGTATTAACAGTAAAATAAAACAGTAAAAAGACGACATCACATAAAACAAGTGTCTGTAAAATGTGTTCAAAGAAGTGAGTAAAAAGAGATGATTCTGCTCGTCTGATCTCCTCATCTATATACAGTATAATATATATGTATATAATAATATTATATTATATATATTATAATATAGAGAGGAGAGGCTTAAAATGTCCCACATGAGGAAGGCAGCAGGTATGAGAGATTATTAGCTAAATGAAAGGATGGAGGACGATAAGAGATAATTGGTTCAAGTGTGTTCAGAAGCAGAAATGAGGAGAACGGCTCATCAATTTATCAATTATAAGAAGGAATATAAGCCGAGACTGCACAGGCGTGTGCTTTTAAAGACTTTTAGAGACAGCTGATTGGCTTGAACTAATGAAACAATGACTTTATTGGACACGGTATTCGTGGAGCCTCACAGTCTAAAGCTGTTCCACGTCGATAGATCACCGACGTATCGACTCAAAGATCGACGATTCCATTATCATCGATGCAAAGTGTAAAAGACATTTTTTTAAACGGATGTTAAACCGCTTCAAAGGAATATCTGTTATCATCTGGTATCGACAGCGGGCCCCTGAAGACCCCTCACTGCTGTCCAGAGAACCAATAGAATATTGATTTAGACCCCTATTGACTGAAGAAGCTACTTACAGAGATAAGATAAAGCTTACTGACGCAGTGAGTGAGTGAGATGAATGTATTAGATGTATCAGGATAAACGTCTTGATATTCATCCTCTCGTTTTCAAAGACTCACAACACAAATGAGAAACAGAACAGGAGAAGACACAATGTTCTATCAGACAACAGACAAACACACTGAAGAAGTACGGAGCGTACAACCTCAGACTACACATCATCTCTAGAGAGAGAGGAACAGGGATGGAGACAACAGAACACTTTTGAAGAAGCACAACGATGAAAGATATATTTAGAAATAAACTGGAAGCAGTGAAACTGTCTTCTTATATCTCGATCTCTTCAACGCCTGAATGGAATGCCGAGCAATTGGATTTCTATCCGCCTCAAACGCTTCTTATTTGCATTCACACTTGAATTGTTTGACGGCTATCTGATCCGCCTGAGATAATACTGCATATGGTAAAGAGCTGAAAGTCGATATATACACAGTAGCTCTCTCGAGCAGTGCATCACAAGTCGGTCAAAAGAAAACTCTCGGGGTCTGTTGTGGTTCTCTTGCAGCGTACCCCGGTCCCTCGTACAACAGCTCGTTTGATATCTCACTGGAAGTTACTCCTCGTTTTTTGTGCATTTTCCTACGAAAGTCCTGCAACACGTGTCAATTTCAGCTCATTGAATTAATACAGGTTTTTCAAAATAAACTTTCGTCTTCACAGGAAATAACTTGAGTTTAGACAGCAAAACTACGTAGTTAGGTTTGTGAGAAGATCCTAAAATATTTAGGTTTAGTAAAAGTAAAAACACAAAAAGGCAATGAAACCATGAATTAGGTTTACGAAAAGATTGTGGTTTGGGTTAAAATAAATAGAAAGTGGTGTTACATAATTACGGACGTTGTGTGGCAAATAAATCAACTTTGACTTGTAATTTTGAATGGTCTTCTGGAGGAAAGACGAGACGTTTGACTTATTCACCTTCCATCCCGCCTGCACTGGGAGAGTTTGTTTGCGGTCTTTATACTTCCTGGTTCATGATTACGTGGATCAGTACAGAGCAGTCGTTTTAATTAAAGGTACGGACGCTGTGTGAGAACAGCCCGTCTTGTGTCGGTCGCTCCCCTTGTACCTCCATAAGACTGGATTGACTATATTACAGAAATGTAAAATTAAAACAGGGCTTTTCTCATCATGCCGCGCTTCCATTAGTTATAAAGCCAGTTGGCCGATGACATTGCAGTGGGAGCTGGTTATTGATAGGAACTCGCAGGATGGTTGTTGGCTGGTCCGTCTGCGTGGTTGGAGTTAACTGTTGCATAACTGTGTCCATGTGTAGGAGTCCAAAACTTCTCCACAACATTTAAACGGATAACATAACTCGCCTCATTAGCCTCACGGATGGGGGAGTCATGTTGCTTAATGTGTGATATCTCTTCAAACACGTTATTTTCTTATACGCGCGTGTGATGAAACGTAGGCAAAAGGAAAATCTTGGTCCATAAAATCTGTTTCCCTAAAAGCCACACAGCCCTGAAATGAACACTGTGCATGTGTTATTAATAGAGCAGCCCAAAAATACTGCCATCAAAGAGCCGGCGTCACCGTGACTGGCTCCGTTTTTACCTTCACATCAAACCTCCGATGCTTAAAAACAGAAAGAATATTCAGGAAGAGAAGAGTGATCCATCTGTTCAACGTGTCATATCCGCTCACACCAGCACTGCTCTGCAAGGAAAGCACTGCCCTTAAAATATACATAGACTCCAATGTGTAATTAAAAGACTAATAGGTAATTATAGAAGACGCCAAAGCCTATTAATCTGTCATTAGGTCAGAGCATTAGAGGGGCTGAAGAGGAAGCCCGGTGCTATTTAATCAGACCTTTAATCAGCCTCCATCTTCCCAAATCAGAGGCTACACCTTGAAGAAGAAACAAGGTGTGAATATACTGAATCAGAAAGGTATCCAGCAGTTTCTATCTGAATATTTGAGCGTAACACTGATCCCACATAGAACATTCACCTCTGCAATTCCTCTTGATTATTCTATCAAGACATTTCTCATGTTATACAGACACACACACACACATATATATAAAATATATATATATATATATATAACATATATGTGGCATTAAAGAAGATAAATGAAGAGGAATCCTCATTTGTTTTCACTGGGTGTCTTTATGGGGATGTGGATCCTTCAAACACACTCCCAACCAGGTTCTGATTGATACAAAATAGTACCAACAAATGAAATGTGATGAATCGTTATAGATTAAGCTACGCAGCAGTGTATAAAATAATCAAAATTAGCCCAACCTCTATTCAGCTGCAACTCAGCTTATCAATGATAATCCAACAATATAATATACATTATTCCGCACGAGTGCAGTGATGAAACCAATATCCACGGCTCTTAGAGGGCTCCGCCCATACTCGTAGAATTAAGTTACGATACGTAACTGATGATAATTGATCTCAGAGATTGGGGGTTAGAAGGAGGACATGATGGGACGAACTGTAACTGTAAAGTGTGGAGGAGGAGAGCCCAAGAAAAAAGGAAAGATTGGTGAGTAAGAGAGGAGGGGACGGCCTGAAGCAGCTAATGGGCTCATTAGGAAACTCACGGCCATGTAATGACCTGCCAACGAATGGACGTCCGGGGCTCCAAGTACAGACGGATGAACGCACTGAAATAGGAAAGCGACGCTGGAGGAAAGTAATAGAGGAGTACGATGTATATTTAACCAGTGGAAATGATGAAGGGGCACATAACCAGGACGTCGACTTCATCCTATTCAGGCTGCTAATAGATTTAATTGGATTTGTATTGTGAAAAAATGTAAAAGTATACATGGAGATAAAAAGTATCCTGTTAATCAGAATGAAAATCTGATGATTAGCAGTGAATTATAGAAATCATAGATGTTACATCTCAGTTTTATATCATTTTAAATCCCTCATCATTAAATTATACTGTGAGCTGAGCTCATGAGGTTCTTGCACGTTCTCTGTCTGTTTGCTACTTGTATTCTCAAACTACCTGTGAGATTCCACAGAGGACGACTCAAAAATCATTTTCTTCGCTGTGCAGGTCCAAACCTTTGAGGCAGAGGGAATATACAATCAAGTCTCTCTGACAGATCATCACTCGTGTGAACAGAAAGAAAAGAGAGTAACAGCACAGCGTCTGACGTGAAGCCAAAGAAAGACAAACATCTTAGGTCGGTGAGAACCTGGTCGTGCTGGCGACTGATGCCGAGCAGAAAGCCCAGAAGGCCAAAAGGGCCGTCCAGACAGCACATCAGAGTCGTGACTGGAGAATCCGTGCTTTCAGTTTGACTCGCATCACAGTGCAGCGGCTGCACTGAGCAGCACATTGGAGCACAAAACTGTGTTTCAGCAACCCTGATTAACCGTCAACTCCAGTACTTCTCCATCCAGGCTGCGGGTGCATTTATATTATTGCTGATACGCAGCCAATCACATCAGACATGGACAGAAACAGAGCAGCAGATATTATAATATGACATGTGTTGAAATAACTTTGTGAGGAAGTTTATGTGTTGTAGTGGGAGATAATCCAAATGCAAACGAATGGTTATGAATATATAAAAGTGGTTTGTGTGTGTTATGGATAAATATAAGTGAGAACAACAACATGAAGTGAAATGCAGGAGCCTGAGAAGATAAATTACCCAATTTAAGACGCGTTAGTCTCATTCCTATCTATCACTTCTCCCCTGTAGTCTTGAAAGGTGGCTGTGGATGTTTTATTTAGTTCTCTCCTTCCCACAGAGAACAGAGAGGCTCGGTGTTCAAATCTGACAAAATGTTCATGAAAACATCTCAAAGGACTCCTGTAGCGATGCAATCCTCTGCTGACCACTCTGTTCCAAACTAAATACACCACGACTGACACAACCCTCGAGTGAAGCCAAAGTTATAGTGCCTTCAACCTGCATTCTCTCTAGTGTCCACCAGGGGGCGACTCCTCTGGTTGTATAGAAGTCTATGAGAAAATGACTCTACTTCTCTCTTGATTTATTACCTCAGTAAACATTGTAAACATGAGTTTATGGTCTCAATCTCTAGTTTCAAGTCTTCTTCAACACAGCATGATGTTCATTTAGTACATTATGGTCCATTTAGAGTCAAACAGACTATAAAGCAGGGTATGCTTTAGGGCGGGGCTACTGTGATTGACAGGTCTCTACCAGAGACGTATAAGGCGTCTCTACGTCACTCCTCCTCAGTCCTCATATGTTTGTTTTGTGACGCAAAACACTCTTTAAAATCTGATTTGAGCCGCCAGAGCATCTGGACGTAGAAATCCGATTGTAATCGCAATTCAAACCATCTCTAAATGTGGTGTAGATCTGATTTACAAAAATCATATTTCATATAGATTTTTGCCGATCAGACTTTCTAAACTCAAGCTTGATACAGTCCAGAAATGGACTTAATGACCCATAAGGATTCTCCAGCTCTGGTTTCTCATTTCTCATTTCGTTAAGTCGGTAAAACAGAACAAATGTCAGCAACTGATCCACTGCCACAGCTGTTCAGTTCATGTGGTTGTCTTGGGTCGATCACTGAGTCTGAATTACAGACCGACCACCAAGGACATTTTGTGTCAGTGTTTCTGTATTTCACACATGTCGCTGCAGCACAAAGACTGTATCTTTTTACAAAAACAATGGAATGCAAATTTTTTTATGTTTTCCATTGAAAAAAAACATCTCCATCTGCTGAGTTCTTTCTCCCCGTTCGTCTCCACTCTCTCTTTCTCTCTCCCTCGGAGCTAATTGAGAGAAGACGTGAACCAGAAGCCACGAGAGACAGTAGTAAAGCGTCAGGTGTTCCACTGATTAGAGCCATGTCTCCATGGCAACGCTGCCATCCTCAGATAAGCGTCTGCGCCTCGTGACAGAAAACAAAACGACGCTAACTCCCAGTAATACGGACAAATTTAGACGACACATGCACACGCTCACAGTTTGCACGTATGACGCGTCTCGTCTCTCTGCTTGTGGTCTTCTTGATGCTCATGCGAGGAGACGAGGGCTGTGATGTAACTCTGCACCGATAAACAGTTCCTGTAAATGTTGGATTTTACAGCCTCATGAGGATGATGCCACTAGACTATTTTTTATCACCATTTTTATGTTGTTTTTTGTTGCCACACGCAGTCAGGAGCTCTCGCATTATGTTCTTCTGAAGGTTGGACCGACCTGCCTTCGATCATTCACTCCCATTGCTGTCAATCGACCACGAGGAGAAGGTCAGAGCCTCGCTGCTGCTTCTGATGCACACAGATTATCCTTTTGCTCATTTTTCACATGTTCTTACTGAAACTGAACTTCACAGTACATATCAAACAGAGAGAGAATCAAACAGAGGGTATAAAGCAAGAGGCAACCTCCAGTACTGAAAAGTGAAGCCGATGCTTCATGTGTTAAAGCTGCATTCTCTCTAATGTCCACCAGGGGGCGACTCCTCTGGTTGTATAGAAGTCTATGAGAAAATGACTCTACTTCTCTCTTGATTTATTACCTCAGTAAACATTGTAAACATGAGTTTATGGTCTCAATCTCTAGTTTCAAGTCTTCTTCAATACAGCATGATGTTCATTTAGTACATTATGGTCCATTTAGAGTCAAACAGACCATAAAGCAGGGGATGCTTTAGGTCGCTACCACAGCAACCTGCCAATCAGGACAGAGGCGTAGCAATGCTTATTCATGTCACTGTGAACTATTAAATAGCCGTAAACTTGTTTTTGGGAGTTGTCGTGTTTTCACTTCATGAAAGTTAAGCACATTTCTGTTTTAAGCCAGCCAAAGAGCAATAACAAAAAATGTAACAAAAATGTTTCTAAAATACATTACCCACCCTAATATCACAGTTAATTTTTGGATGCACTTGCTAACCAAGCTAGTGCTAGCAAGCTGGTAACTTGCCGTGCTAACGATACCTCCTCCCCAGCTTCACCTTCTCGTCCAAATATGGTCACTTGTGTCTTAAAAAAAACCCAAGATGGCAACCGCCAAAATGCCAAACTCAATGCTTCAAAACGGCAGTCCACAAACCAATAGGTGATGTCTACTTCTTTAAAACGGTCTATGGTATTTAAGGCCAACTGTAAAGTTCGTGGGCTGTATTTGAGTTTATAATTATTTTCTGTTTAAATCAAATGTGTTTCAATCTGAAGCCCAAACATCTGTCTGCTTCTTTAACAATAAATCAGTGTTATCGTCACAAAACATAACTCACAACTCAGCAGCTGTGCTTGTTTCGCAGAAGGATGAATCACAGAATAACAACTTGATATTTAAAGCCACGAATAAACAAATGCAAATCATTCTCGGTGTGTGAAAATGACAGATGCTTTTTGTTATTGTTGCATCTGCCAGTGAGACATTGTTGTATTTAATTGGTCTCATTTTGAAGTGGGATCTGAATAATTAAAATTACATTCTCATATTTAATGGGAACGTTTTTGAAACAAACAAAGCTCTTATCTGATGGACATAGTTCATTATGACACCAAACCACCTTTCCTGTGTGTCTCCTAACAGTTTAGTTCCACAGCAACAATCTGGTCCTGAAATCAGACTCAGGTTTGAGTGCACTGCTGACTTCCAACCTTCAATGTGTTATGAGAACTGGACACCACATTTCGAGATGGAGGCCAGTCTTTCAAACCCCTCCTGGTTTGCTTCCTCTTCACATTAGTCGTGGCTGAAGCTCTCTTAAGCTTTGTTTAACGCACCGAGGCGTCAATATTCTTTATCCTCCAAAACACCAGAGGACTAACAAACAAAATGAACTGAAGAAGCAAGAAGACAACGAGTGTAACCGGCAAAACGCCATAAACAAACCTCCACAATGCTGAGGTGGGATTGTAATTATCTGTAAACTCATATCTCATATTCATGGACCACTTTATTACCTTTATACGAGATCTGTAAAGAAAGAAGTCAAGTATTAAATGTATTATAATGAATCCAAGGTTGAATATCATGTAAACTATTTGATTTGGCTGCAAAATATTTACTCAAATGATGATTTTTAAGAGCTCCTCTTTCTAAAGCATCTAAAAACTTGTCCTAACGTGCACTAAAAAGCACGCACGGCCGGCCCGGCTATGTCAACAAAGCACAGAGAAACTCGAATTACAACAAACACAGAGGGAGAGTGACTTCCTGTCTCTGCTCATGTAGACGTTACTCCCCCACTTGTAACAGTAGTAGAAGGGAGGCCCCCCGAAACTCGGTCCTAAGCAGTAAATTAGTTTAGGACCGAGTACTAAATTAGTAAAGTATTGATGCGGCCCGGAGTTATCGGTTCTGCTATCGGTACTTTCTTATTTCTGGAGTGAGACGTCCTCTGTCTTTGTCTCTCTGTCTCTTTGTCTCTCTGTCTCTTTGTCTCCTCTCAGCACAGCGTGAGACTCACATCATGATCAGAGAGAAGGAAACATTGTAGAACTCTGGTCGTCTCAAACACAATAAAACCCTCACAAGTAAGTTCATCACAACATGTGACCAACAAGCAGAACATCAGTCTGTTGGTGGAGCAGCCCTCAGGTAACGGTAGTGATGTCATACGTTATGATGTCATACGTTAGTGATGTCATACGTTATGATGTCATACAGAGTTTGATCAGAACAGGATCATCAATGAAAGATAATCACTGAGATCATTGATTAGCTGAGAACGTATTTTAAGATTTTTTGGAACTTCTTGTGTTGCTGCTCAAGAAAGACTATTTGTTTACAGACAAGAATAATATAGAAATGTGGATTCTTTTCTTAATTAAATGTCTTTTTTTCTCACAATATAATCAAAAAGAAACGATAAGAGTATCGATAAGAGTACTAGTATCCATAAAATCCTCACGGTATCCGTCCCTAGAGGCGGGTGTTGTGTACAGAAGCAGTGATTAGCAGCTTTATTCTACTAAAGTACCATCATCCTCCCACTCTACACTGAAACAGGTCTTGAATTAACAAAAGGGAAAGTGTTCATTGGCATTTACGCCTTAACATTTCAACTAGTGTTGTTATTACCTTTGTGCCATGAGTGAGTTTAAGGCTCATATTTATTACAGTCTTAATGAAGAACACGAGAGCATTGCATTGGATTGATCGGTGGGCTTTAAAGCAGATTTAATCAAGACGACGTTCTGTAGTGTAATAATGGTTTAAGGACTTTGTTCGCGCACTAGAAACCAATCAACTGTGTTTCACAGACGGAAGCAGCCACAGTGTTTTTCGCTTGATGTCATTCTTGCTAAAAGTTGCAGGAGGTTTACAGAGCCAAGAGGATTACGCTGCAGCTCTGAAGTTGAACATCACCGACTGGTGCAGGTGTTTTCATCATACTTCCTCAAGTGTCCACTTTGTCATGGTCTCACACACACACACACACCTGGGTGATTAAATATTGATTCAGTCGCTCCGCCCATCACTTCTTCAACTGCTCATCAAATATATATCAGAGAAGTGGTGTTGAGGTTTATCTCCTTCTGCTGACGGGACTTCAGGGGCTGAACCAACGTGTGTCAACGGAAATCAATGGCTGAGCACTGCAGATCATGTGCAGGAGAACTTTATCTCACTGTCACACACACACACACACACACACACACACACACACACACACACACACACACAAAGGAGACTTGTTTTGGGGAAATATGCTAAACCATTGAATTGTCCTGTTAACAGTTGGTTTGTTTTAGCTAATTAGCTACAGATCGTTAATACACACAGCACACGTCTTTACATTGATTTAAATTCCTCACACAGCGATTGGTTTCCCTTCTTCTCTCTTCAGCATGATAATCCATCACAACAATCATAGCAAACACCTATATGTTTCAGTGTGTGTGCATGTATGTAGGACGATGTCTAACCTCGATAGGGCTGGGTATCGTTGAAAATAATTACTATACCAGTACCAGTACCCTTAAAGTGATACCAATATCAGTACACTACTTCATTTGACCCAGCGTGTCCTCAACAAGAAGACAACGCTGGTGTCAAAGAATCCATCGGCCTTGTGGACCCGGTGCAGCACTCCACCTTTATCATGTTGCTCTTATGTTTTCCTGAAATAATCATTTTATGTTTTAATGGGCCAACGTTAAAGTTACTGTGAGCAACGTTTAACTGGTTCTGAAACAGTCTCGACCCGCTGGAGGGAAGGGAGGCACGGGAGAACCAGAACCAGGACTGAGAGGGGCAGACTGTCAGACCCTGCTGCAGTAACATGAGAGGTTTTCTAAAGGGACTCTGGTGCTCAGAGACACTACCACGTTAGTCCACAGGGGGCGACAGAATCAACACTAAATGAAAGTTTCTTGCAGTACCTTTAAATCGAAGAAGGCCTGCAGTAATTCGCAGTGAATAAAAAATTCAAATTCTTCTCCATCTGGGTACAAAAAGGATAAAACAGGTATGTATTTCCGCTGCTACTGACACCCGATATCATTTTAATGGAGTGACAAAGTGTTTGGTGTCTTCTGTACTGTGAACAAAATAGTCTCTTCCACTCGGTCTCCTTCATCTCGCCATCATTCGGTCACGCTCTCTGCACAGTGAAGCACCCACTGAGCAACGGACAGCATTTCCTGGAACGGAGCTCGGATGACATATGTATTAAGGCAGAACGCCTCAAAGGCAATTCCTCCCCTTGCGTGCGTGAGCGCCTATTCTGCTCTTAAACTGTATGTTTCTTTTTCCTTCCGATTCCTGTGCACCCGGCTCTCAGCAGCTAAGACTCACGGCTTTATTCGGAGCCGTGATGCTCGGCAAACCGGCACCAGGAGTCCTGACCGCCTGGTGAGATGCAGCAGGGAGGAGGCCCAGAGGGAGAGGGAGGAGGGGGGGTTGTGAGAACCGATACCCGCTCTCACCTCTTCCCTCGCTGGTCTTAATCCCTCACATCCCTCTCTCTGTCCTCCCTCGCAGCCGGTTGCAACCTCTCTCACTCCCACGCAAACAGCATGGCCTCTCTAGCTTCCACAGCGGGAAAGAAACGGAAACACGGCACAAGAAAAGGACGAGAACGTCGGAAGGAGCAAAAAACAACAAATTCTGATTCAAGCGTTTGAGCTTTCGATAGATGTCTATCAGTCAACGTGTGGTTTTAAAAGTAACGTGAGAAAACGTACTATTGGTGTCTGAATTATAGGTGGATGAGTCACAGTTTACTGAAATCCTGACGGCATATGTCAGACGGAGACAGATGGGCAAAGAGCAGCGCTTGTTGGCACAGATTGGCAGATAATAAACAAACTTCATCGGCTTTACAGAGCCGGTATTTACGGTGGGGCCGCCACTAAGAAACCACACGCATCAGAGGCAGAGCACACAGCAGCGTAACCTGCTGTCAGGAGCTCTTGTTTGGCCGTTTCAACAGTTTCTTCGGCCAGAAAGCAACGGGCCTCCTGCAAGATTTAGAAGATCTTGCATTTTGGGTACCAACACATTTAAGGAGTTTTTTACTAGCATGATAATGAGACTGAAATACAATCAGTGAACCTGACAGCAATCGAAGCAAAATGTCGATTTAGAAAGAAGCTAAGCATTTGATATCCATATTCTTAATCCTCCTTACAATGAGAATGGTTGATTATTTCTTAGAAATGCCAAAACAAAACACAACAGACCGTTTTTGAATCGCTGGGAACAACTTGGAGTTGTGGGAGGCGATTCAGAGGTCTGGAACGAGGCAACAAAATGACCTGATTTCTGCCACTGAAATAAAAACTAGACTGTAGACTGGGTCCAGAATCATCTGAATGTATAAAAAAGTGACTTTACTTTGAGTTTACTAACTCACAAAGTTAGGTCTTGGCTCTTAAATCATGAAAAAATTCCCTTTTTCAGTTTATGTGCACATACATTTAGTATCTGGAGTGTCTGCCAACCCACAAACTGAAATAAGACTACCCAGTCAGTTTTTTCATGGGCTGCAACTTTGCAAAAGTGCACCATATTTTTCTCACAAGCCAATCAGAGCAAACTGGGTCTTTACTGGAGGATCTCTTAAAGAGACAGGCGCTAAAACGGACCGTTTCAGACAAAAGGTGAATACAGGTATATTCAGACAGACAGGATAAGAACATGTGTTTTTTGAACATTAAAGCGTGTAAACACGTTCTAGTAGAAACCTTTAATACAAGTATGCACCTAGAAATGAGCACGATATGTCCCCTTTAATGTTTTAATGTCTAAATGCACGGTTCTCTGTAAAATATTACAATTCGACTGACATTTAGCAGTTGTTTAGCGCATGCATTTGTTGTTTTGAGACTGAAGAGGACTGCGAGCAGAGACACCACAGCACAGCTGCCTCCTTGAAAAGCACCGTGACGTCAAAAACCAGCCGTCAGACCTCACGCATCACAAACAGCCCGTTTCTAAGTTTCAGCTGCACATCAAGCATCCTCAGCAGAAACTTAAATATCCGTGTGTCGTCGGGTGTGTTTTTGTTACGCCGTTACCCCCCTCGGTGAGAAGCCACATGCAAACAGACACAGCAGCCTCCCTCCAACGCCGGCGCTTAATCAGCCCCAGATTGTCTCTGACAATCACCGTGATTAGTGCTCCGCTCTAAACATAATGAGCACATCTGTCTCCTCGCAGTGGAAGCATTGATTCTCCGTAATGGGACACGATGCCAGTTAAGAGAAGGGCTGCTCTGAAAAATGCCAGCCAGCTGCCGCCGTGGCACCGCTGGAAGCTATTCGTTTGGTGGATGTGAAGTGGAGAATCATCCGACAGCTCACGCTTTGTGAAATAAATTCATAGATCACAGCAGCAACTAGTGATCTTCCATGAAGGGATGATGGGCTTTGTGTTTCGGCTGAGGAGCTTATTTTTACATTCAACTCTCAAGTACCACTTTATAATAGGATAACCTTGACAGAATTTATTCATCAATGGTTAATAAATTATTTACTAACGCTTTATATAACAGTTATAAGCAAATAAGAAGAACCTTTGGCTTGCCGGGTCGTGAAAACTTCTCTCTCCTCCTCCAGCATGGTGCTTTGTGTTTTTGGCTCTTTAGTTCACTTCTCTCTTGATTTATTACCTCAGTAAACATTGTAAACATGAGTTTATGGTCTCAATCTCTAGTTTCAAGTCTTCTTCAATACAGCATGATGTTCATTTAGTACATTATGGTCCATTTAGAGTCAAACAGACCATAAAGCAGGGGATGCTGTAGGGCGGGGCTACACGGTGATTGGCAGGTTGCTACCACGCCTTGTTTGGTCTGTGTTTTTGTTTTACAACTTTAACCCTTTCACAGTGTGTTTTCACTTCATGAAGGTTAATTGTTATATTTTGGTCGCCTAAAAATGTCTCATTCGGTTGCACTTAGCTCCGCCCTCTTGTATCACTTCTGGTTGCAAAAAAAAACAAGATGGCGACGGCTAAAAACCAAGATGGCGATGGACAAAATGCCAACCTTGAGGCTTCAAAACATCAGTCCACAAACCAATGGGTGACGTCACAACGACTACGTCCACTTCTTATATACCATCTGTGTCTCTTTGCTACTGTATGCAACAGTAAACCATCATACCTTTAGACTTTCTATCTCAATGTATGCACAACTGTGATATCTTGAGACTAGACCTGCACAATGAGGAAAATCTGTGAAGTATTGCTAAGACCATATGACTGTTATAGTAGCTGTACATTTCCTTTGTCAGCCTGGTTGTAGAATTGAATTTGTTAAATATAGCTATAGGCTAAATTGGACTCGTCCCCATTTGGACTTTAGCTTCACTCGATCTACAACAACAGAGTTGGACTCGTCTTAGACTCAACCTAAAGGATCATTTCTTTAAGTCTTTCTTTGAAATCCCCTTCTTAAAGCTGTTTCTCTGTGAGTTCTGGGAGACGACATCCACATCCATCCACTGCTCTGTGCTGAAATGACTCCTAACGTCCAGGCTTCAGCACAAATCGAGTGGGTATCTTTCAAAGTTATGATCTGCTTCTGTACCAAAGTCCCTCTTCATGTCACTCGTTCTGTTCCTTGGCTCAGCAAGGAAACACTGCTTGTGGAAGCACAGAGTATTTTAAAAAAACAGTGTAACTTCTGAATGATACCCACTTGATTTGTCTGCCAAAGCCTCATTTCAACATTAACATCTGGACTTAAGGAGTCATTTTTGCAGGAAATGAGCAAATAAGAGAGGATTTTGTACCCCCGTAACTTACAATGAAATGGCTTCGGGAGCAGATATCTTTGCAGCCCGTATGGATAAGAGGAATGATTACAGCAACCAAACCTTCTTTTATCATGCATGTGCAAATGTCTGGATTGTTTTAAGATGAACTTGAGAGGCTCGCTGGTGCAAGAAAGTTACATTTTCTAAAGTTTGTAAGTCATGTGCAATTCTGAATAAAGGGTTCTTAGAACAAGTTTATAAATGTCCCGAAGAAATAACATTTTATAAGTTGTTCATATTAAGTAAATGATTTATCCACCATTAATAGAGCCATTATAGTCCCTTTATAAAAGAGCCTCTTCAGAAAAACTCTCGACTAGTTCAGCACTAACGTCTGCTGCTTTATCTCACATCTAAAACCACTCACAGGATCTAAACACCGAGCACGCTCCTCATCACTTCTCTGTGTTTTCACTGGTAAACAGGAATAATTGAAAAGCACCGTGTGAAAACAAGAAAAGAGACGGCAGAGAGAGAGAGAGAGAGGAGGTGTTGGAAGTCACAAGGTGAACGGAGGAAGCGTGAGAGAGTGGAGGAAGAGGTGTAAAGATGAGGCGTGAATCACGAGGCGATAAACACACACACACACACACACACACACACACACACACACAGATTAAAGGCCTGGAGATAAGATGAGTGTTTATCTCTCCTGTGGAAACAGAGGATGTCCATTAAAAACAGATACGCGCGTGTGTGTGTGTGTGTGTGTGTGTGTGTGTGTGTGTGTGCAGTATTCATGTGTTTGAGAAGGTTGTCAAAGATGAACAGACCTGCAGAGTGAAGGGGTTTGTCATATCTGTGAGAGAATTCTATCAAATTGTGTGTTTGTTTCTTTGTGCATCCGACTCGTCATAAACGACATCCTGCTTGACTTTGTTCCCCCCCCCCCCCCCCCCCCCGCTGGTCGTCTCTGCATCTTTTATCCCCGCTGTGACTCGTCTCCGTGTATAATTAGGTTTCTCTGAGCCGTGCCCTGAACCCCCCCGATCCCTCTCACATTCGCCATATCACGCGACTACAGTCTCAGTCACAGCAGACGCTGCGATCTCTCGCTCTGAGAAAGCTCAGACTCCAGCCGAGGCTGAAGCTCCGTCACGCTGCAGCAACAGTTCAGGTTTATTTTTTTACCCGACGCCAACCAGATGCAGATCGGTCCCCATGCCGACCTGGCTGACTCCCTTGACCATATCCGCTCTCCTTCCAGCATCCACCCCGTCCCACGCAAGAGACTCACTCTACACTAACTCTGTCAGACTCAGAGGGCCCTGATCCTCTCTGCAGGTTTGCCAGAAAAACACACAAACAGACACAGTCCAGCCAGACCTGCGTGAGAAAGATCCTGAAGAGTTCTACCTGTCGACAGGTTCCTTTGTCCTGCTGCTCATCTTCAAAAAGCAAATATCAACGTTTATCTCGATAGAAGTACACACACACACACACACACACACACACACACACACACACACACACACACACACACACACACACACACACACACACACACACACACACACACACACACACACACACACACACACACACACACACACACACACACACACACACACACACACACACACGAGAAGGATTTTCGTGGTCCTTGTTGATAAATAGCAGCAGTCCACCCATGCAAGACCCGCCGGCGGGGTTGAAAAGCATGTTTTCTTTAAACAATCACCAAAACTACACGGTTTATCAGAGCCATAAGCTGTGAAAAAAACATCATCAAATGTTCATCTTTCCAATGGTCTTTGAACACATCATGTGTGACGAACTCTTCCATCAGAGAAACCAAACCAAACGAAGCTTAAAATTGTGATATTTCATCAAAAACATTTTATTCTACGTGTCTCATTTCCTCTCTCGCCCTAAACCGTTTACTGGAACCGGATTCTGTAAAAAACATAAGATTCTGAGCTCCTTAGTGAAGCCGTGATTGATTCTCCTGAGACCAACAGTCATGTGACTGACAACAATTCTGTGAAACTTTGACTGAACTTCAGGCTGCTGAACACAGAGAGGAGAGGAAAGGAGAGAGGAGAGAGGAAAGGAGAGGGGAGGGGAGGGGAGGGGAGGGGAGAGGAGATGAGAGGAGAGAGGAGAGGAGAGAGGAGAGGAGGGGAGAGGAGAGGAGAGGAGATGAGAGGAGAGGAGAGGAGAGGAGATGAGAGGAGAGGAGAGGAGAGGGGAGAGGAGAGAGGAGAGAGGAGAGAGGAGAGGGGAGGGGAGAGGGGAGGGGAGGGGAGGGGAGGGGAGAGGAGATGAGAGGAGAGGAGAGGAGAGGAGAGGGGAGGGGAGGGGAGAGGAGAGAGGAGAGGAGAGAGGAGAGAGGAGAGGGGAGGGGAGGGGAGGGGAGAGGAGATGAGAGGAGAGGAGAGATGAGAGGAGAGGAGTGGAGAGGAGAGGAGAGGGGAGGGGAGAGGAGAGAGGAGAGGAGAGAGGAGAGGGGAGGGGAGGGGAGGGGAGGGGAGAGGAGAGAGGAGAGGAGAGAGGAGAGAGGAGAGGGGAGGGGAGGGGAGAGGCTATACAAATGTGCTAAAATACATTATCAAAGAAATTCGTTATGATTTGTGGCATGGTAACTGTGTCATTCTGCACATTTGTAAGGTTTTTCTTCTTCTCGCTATGGTCGCCCTGATTCCATAGAGCAGCAGGACTAGAAAGAACCACAGACACATTTAGACTCAGGTAAGACTATTAATTAAAGCTGCACTCTGGGTATTTATGAAAGAAATCCCCCCCCCATAATTGAATGCCTGAAAACGCCCCTGTTTGCCTGAATGGATTCACGGTGTTCTCACTGATGGGAGACGTGAGCCCAGAGGAAGAGATTAAATGAAACAGAAATCCAGCGCTGGTAAAGATGAGGCCTGATTGATTTCTTTTTACCTCACAGGATTTCTGGGTATGAAATTCACATTTTTCTCTTTCCCTCTCAGGAGTTCGGAGCAGCTGATATAATAAGTTGCCCTGGAGCACAGCTTTAATTTGAGTCCATTTGTTTCATATTGTAGGCAGGATTTGTGATTCCATTCGGCCTCTTCTATGCGAGATTGAAAGGTTTCTATATCTTCTATGAATACGGGGGTGTATTTCATTGCTTGTGAATTAAACTATTTATTTGCGAGAGGAAGATTGGGTTGTGACCTCTTTTAAAAGTCATAGCGATACGACGGCACACTCAAGTTTAGCTTCCCCCCCCGATGCCAGAACTATTTTTTAAAGCACTTATATATACGAGATCCTCTTCACTGCTCGCCACAACAACACTTTGTGCGAGAGAAAGAAAAGCTGCATAAATCTGCTGCATGAACACTGGTCACCTGTTCAGCAGCAGACTCTGTGGTTCCCATGTGGGAGTTGGGCAGCTCGAGGAGAAAGTGGGCGGAAGGAGCGAGTGTTTCCCATCCTCTCTGCTAAAAATCAATATCATATCTGCCGTGTTTCATCTCTCCTCCGTGCTATTTTTTATATTTTTCCCTTTGCAAACTCTTGCGTCCGTCTCAGGACTCTCTGGTCGTCGTTCCACCAGTGTCCCCCCCCCCCCCGACTATCTTACTTTTTTCTATTTCTATCTGCACCAAACTTAGGAGCGGCAGCATGACTCATCCAGTCAGACAGGTGTAGACACTCGCAAATGGATAACAATAGTGGAATAGGGTATATTTATATCAGATATAGTGCTGGATAAAGCCTCTGATGGGTCTATATTCAACCTTTCTGAACCAAAGAATTATTGCCAGGAATAAATATGAAACTGGCCCTTCTAAAGAAATAGCCGGAATACATTTCAATGATGTTACTACACTATCAAGTTTATGATCTGGGGTTTGGCATGTTGAACTTTGGCCTTTTCAATGCGACTTTTGTCATCCGATCATGCTGTGACGCATTAACTGTCAAGTCAAGAGATCGGGTCTTGCTCGCATTGGGATCAGAGAGAATGGCAAAGAAAAGTGTAACCTCAGCCTTTGATAAGTGTATCATTAATATCTTTAAAGCAGATGTGCTGGTGAGGGATCATAGCTTCAGGAGCAGCCTGACCTCTCTCTGCGAATAAAAGCTCTCCAGTTTTATCTGCTCCAAGTCAAAATCAAACCATTTCACAAACCCCCCAAAAAGAGAGATTTAGCAGTTCAGTGGCGCCTCGGTGCAGTGATCACTCACCAGAAGAATTCCCTTCAAGGCTTTGAAAAGAAGTCTTCTTTGTGTGGCTCGGAGGTCTTTGCTCAGAGGTGTGAACAGTACTTTATGTTACCGCCTCTTAAAAAGATCCTGGATTTCTTCCCCATCTGTTCTGGAGATACATGTGATGTGATGCTGCCAACAGTCGCTTTGAGCACGAGCTCAACAACTTATTTATCATTGTTGATGGATTTTAAAGGTGGATTTTTCCTTGAAGGCATGAAGGTATGAGAGCTACAAATCAAACACCAGTTAAATCTAAACAGTAATAAACTATTATGTCACAATAAAACGGTAGAGACACACACATCCACCTCATGTGTCTGTCAACCTGTCGGGCCTGAAGCTACCAGGATTATTAAAGGCATCGATCACAGCCTGCACATGCACTCAGCTATATATTACATATATGCTGCGTTTGCATACACAGAGACGTGTTGATCAAAAGAGATGATGCATCTGAGCCTGTTGTCAGCTCACACAAATGCTGTGAAATAGTTAACACACAACACATTCCTATGACCGTAACAAAATATTGAATATTTCTGTATTACTGTAAAAATGTAAATTATATCTGTAACACAACGAAAATGTCCTCATTTTGAAACTCCTATAAATGAAATGAATACGTGTTTTTCTGTCAGAAGTTTGCTGAAACTTTAGTTGGATCTGGAAGTGCCGGAAGAAAGAAGGACAACATTTGGTGACTGTCATTTTAAAAGTGAAGAAGAAAGCCGGCTGTGTGCAGTGACGCATTAAAGGCTCTGGAGCTGCACAACTGTGAGAGGTGACAATCAGCCCGAGGTAGAGTTTGTTAGACCGACAGAAAAGGGAGACGAGCAAGCGCTGCCTAATTAGCTTAGTCTTCATTAGATCTGCTAATGATCTCAGTGGAGACAGCTCCAGATGCACCTGCCACTTATTCTCTACGTCAGCACAAATGCTCACCCAAATTATACAAAAACAAACAGAATCCAATTTGTATTGAGTTTTGACGGGTGTGAAAGTTCACGACGCTGAAAGCCTAAAAAAAAAACAGCAAGAAGAGAGTGAATTAAATTATTCTATACGATTAAAAAGAGATTGTTCGTAGTAATGAAATCACAAAGAAATAGCGTCCCATTAGCGCTGCTGCGTTTTAGCCTCTTTAAGCTAATTGTCTTTGTTAGTAGGGGTCTGTGTCTCACCAGACCTCTTAGGCAGTGCTGATAAAGAGTAATACACTATTTCTCTCAGAGGTTGGTGGAGACCAAAGCAGAGCCAAAAGTAGGCGGCAACTTCCGGTTCTGCCGAGTGAAGCCGATGCGGAAGTCTCTTAAAACTTGCATTCTCTCTACTGACCAGCAGGGGGCGACTCCTCTGGTTGTCTATGAGAAAATGACTCTACTTCTCTCTTGATTATTAAAATACGGTACAGTACGTGCTCGTTGGTTCAGATTAAACTGTATAATACAAAATGAAATGCTGCCCAACCATACGTCTGCAGTATATCAGAGGATATGGAAAGATGACAGGTGGAGCAGGAACAGGAAGTACTGGGCAAATTATCTACACAAAATGAATACATTCAGTATTTTGAGTGTGCGTTTCGTCCGTCGAGATATGTCAAAATTAAAGCATTTGCATGTTTTCTCCTCAATCCCAACACGAAGGCATTTACGCAGACGTTGGAAAGGATTTGATGATTAATCAGAGATACGGAGACATGAATGAGCCGGTCGTGATGGAAAGAAAGCAGAGTGAGAGGAGCGGTCTCTCCAATGGGAGAGCTGCTCGCGTCCTCTGCTCAATTTCCTGTGTTTCCACAGAAACAACCATGTATTAATGGTCCCTCCAAGACTATTTACAAGCTCCCTATAAACCTAGAATTCAGCTCAAACTTCACTTTCGTCTGAGTATTATTGGATATCAACAATGCTTCTCCTTAGGCAGGGGTGTTTCTAAGATGTGAGGGGTTTGTTGGCGAAGATTCCCCCTGATTCTACTGAGGTCCACCTTTACCAGCTGCAACATTAAAGTGAAACACTTTAAAGCCAACAATGATTATAACAAAATCATATAATATATATATCACTCTGCATTATGAGTACATTTAATTTCATGTATATTTTGGTGCTAATACTTTTGTAATTTCACTTGAATAACATTTTTAATGCAGGACTTTTAACAGAGTATTTTACAATATCCCTACTTTTCCTCAAGTAGAGATGTGAGTACTTCTTCCACCCAGAAGGCAACCTCCGGTTCTGTTGAGTGAAGCAGATGCTTCATGTGTTAAAGCTGCATTCTCTCTAGTGTCCACCAGGGGGCGACTCCTCTGGTTGTATAGAAGTCTATGAGAAAATGACTCTACTTCTCTCTTGATTTATTACCTCAGTAAACATTGTAAACATGAGTTTATGGTCTCAATCTCTAGTTTCAAGTCTTCTTCAACACAGCATGATGTTCATTTAGTACATTATGGTCCATTTAGAGTCAAACAGACCATAAAGCAGGGGATGCTTTAGGGCGGGGCTACACGGTGATTGACAGGTCTCTACCAGAGACGTATATGCAGTCTCTATGTCACTCCTCCTCAGTCCATATATGGTCACTTCCTGTTTATCGGTTAAAAAAACAACAACATGACGACGGTCATATTCCAAGATGGCGACGGCGAGATTGTAACGTCAGTCCACAAACGTCACGATGACTACGTCCACAGTCTTTGCTTCCACAACTGTATTTTGACATTAGTTTATTGGGATATTAAAAGGGTTTTCTTTACAGTTAATGCAGTGAATAGTTCACCGTTTACCTCTCAATCATCTGCTGTCTGTCTGTCTCTACTGTGACTTCAAGAGTTTCCACCGAAAGTAAAATGAGTCGTTTACCATTTTAGTTTGTTTTTGAGCAACACCGTAACGTAAATAATGATATGCAACGTGAGGTTTGTAAAATAAGATCAAACAGCACTTACAATTATAGCCTGCTTCATACCATGAACCTACCAAGGCTAATTTATAATTAAAGAGATATGGGTTTTATCTCCGCCTCGATTTGTACGCTCTGCTTTTTCACCTCTTCACAAAACATTACGCTTTTTGTCGATCTTCACAGGTGCTTGAATTGTGAATTTTATTTGGGGCTACACGGTGTCGATGTCCATAACTCACCATGTTGATCTGCCGGGATAAAGCTGCTGTGAATAAACTGCACAAAGAGCTTAAAAGAAACCTCAAGCCTCTCAGCGCTCCCTCCAAGGCTCCGAGGGCGGCAATAAAAGCAGACTATTACACTCATAAAGCACTAGTTTTTCCCAGCATCACAGAGAATGATGTTGTTGTTGTTGGTCATTATATTCCACTGTAATATCCACTAGATTCAGCTCACGGAGGGAAAAACACGAGCAGACAGCCGCAGAAGCTCAGAGCTGATATGAATTCATACTGCAGATGGACATTATTTCTTCAAAGTTCATGAAGATATTCTCTGCTGTAGGTTCACACGGAGACCCATCTGCATGAATGCAGTACTTTTTCTCCCCAGAAACCTTTTATTCAATTATTGTTCACCAATAAGTCAGCATATTATTAAAACGTATTAAACCACATACATGGAAATGAGTACGAGGCAGATTCTCTGTTCGCGTTGGCTCTAGCAATCGTGTTACGAAGTTGCTTTCATCACGAGCTTTTAAAAAGCTCGTTATGGCCGAGCTTTAATGCAGCAATTACAGAGGGAGGGAGACGGCTAATGGATGGGCCGCAGCTAGAAAGACACAGTTTACCTCCATTTCACCCTCATTTTCGTATAATGCATACGAGTCAATGCATTTCTCCGAATCACTTCTGTCCGTCTGCTACATCTAATACACTATAATATGTCCTGTTGGTGAACAACAGCGCATTTTGGGCTTTTAGTCCATTTTCTAGTGTTTCTAGTTCCAGTACAATAATATCACAGACTGTATATCAGAAGTGGACGTAGTCATCGTGACGGCACCCGTTGGTTTGTGGACTGACGTTTTGAAGCCTCGAGTTTGCCAATTTCGCTGTCGCCATCTTGGATTACGACCGTCGCCATGTTGTTTTTTTCACAACTAGGGAGCAGAAGTGACCGGAAGATTTCAGCTAGTGGCATCGATAGACCTGAAAGACTTTCAAAGACTATACATAATAAAGTTTGTATTTTCTATCCGTAAAGAAATACCACATATCTATGTTTTGCATATCTTGAACATAAACTACAAAATTGTTTTATTATGCTATTTCCATTATCTCGTATTAAATGCAGATTTCGTCACTTTTTAGTGTCACAGTTTCTTTCAAATGTACAGAAATTATCATACGTTCTACTTTCACAACCCACCGTTTTCTTGCAGATTTGTATCACTACTGTCCTGCTGCAGAGAGACATTTCCCCCCCACGCAGACATCATCTTATCTTCATCGGTAATGAACGGACAACACAAGCAATGGCGGCGGTGTAAAGGGCACGCTGAGGGAGCAGCTGCACACGGGTTACTGCCTCCAACCCTCTAAAATATTTAAAGGTTTTGTAGGCGGCCCAGCAATCGTACCTCAGTTATGCAAATCGCATTTCAGGTGTTGCTTCTGATTTAATAAGCAGCCGTCCTCCGTCCCCCAGAATAAGAGACACAGAGGAAAGTGTTCACTAATAACATAATCTCCACACACAAAGTCCATTAGCAAAACTCTGAGGAAGCCCGGAGGCGGAAGGAAGAGATGAGTCGCAGCGACATGTTGACATTTGTGCAGATGGAGGACACTGTATGCTGTAGATTCACATTATTGTTCTCTTGATACTCTTCAGGTTGTTTGCACATAATTTCATTCTGCACACTTTGTCTGTCGACTCATTTTGCAGATCTAACACCTTCCAAACATTTGGTTCAACAATGACCAAACAGATTCCCACGAGATCTACAGATCACATTCATGCTCATCAGAGGATGAACCTTTTCCATGTTGGATACTTCACAAGCTTGTAATTTTGACTCAGGCCAACTTTGCACAAAATAGAAGTCTTATAATCCAATAAGTGTCTTCCAAAGCAAGATCTGAAGATGCACCCCTCCCCTTTTGAGATCATATAAAAGCACAATAGGTCAATTACAATGAGATGCCATGTGTTTGAAGATTTGGAAGATGAATAGAGGTGTGTGTAAGGAGGGTAAATCACACGTTTCATCACAGTATGACCGATTATTGTGCAGAAGACAGTTCTTATGAACTTGGGAAAGTGAAATCAGTAAAGATGCACGGAACAAGTCTACGGTCAACGTGATTATTTTCATTAATTGAATTAATTAATTGAGTCATTCCTATTCTTAAGATAAAGTGAGACAGTGTTTTCTACTGATGAATTAGTTTGGCGTTCGATAGCAGACGTTTCACGGCAGACGGATTATTGGGAGGGAGGCAGAGTCGGTCAGCAGTGACTCATTCCTGCTCGGACGTCACCGAATATCATCAGCATCTGACCTTTTACCTTAAACCTTCCCGAAGAGTCGGCGAGCTCAACCGGCTGAAGATTCGCCTGCATTACAGCGACGTCGTGGCTGGGTGAGCCCGCAGGACTGATGAAGAGGAGCATTAACTACATACTTTATGGGGCATTTACGAGTGTGATCGAAATCCACAACAATATACGATTAGATAAAACCACAAATGATGAACAGCACATAAAATGTAACTCTAATATTGAGTTAGAGATTAAATTATGATTGTGTCCAAAATCTATTACTTAGAGTGTGTCCTTCTCTTGGTTGATTAAACACATTTTAGTGTTCTGAAAGAAGCCTCTATGTTAATGGTTTTAATGCATGATTTATGTCTCACCCAATATCAGTGGATACATTAAATCTTGCAAAACCAACATCAGGCAAAAGCCTTCAAGTAAAAGTGTGCTTGTGGGCATCATGCTGGTTGTTTTAAAAGGTGGGAACTCACACAGGAAACAGTTTTATACACTTTCAATATTATTATTATAGAAGCATAGCCAACTACATCCTGTGGATAAACTAGTAAAATAAATCACAACTTGTGCCTCAGATCAGCCTGAAGACCTGAAGGGACATCACCACCGGGATATTATGGAACAATTGGGAATTTGGAAAATAAAGCTTGTTTGGTCAGATGAGAAATCTTAAAGGGGGCATAACATGTTCATGTTCAGGTTCATACTTGTATTTTATGTTTTTACCAGAACATCTTTACATGCTTTAATGTTCAATAAACACTTTATTTTTCTCATACCGTTTGTCTGAATATAAATGTATTCACCTTCTGTCTGAAACATTCCGTTTTAGTGCCTGTCTCTTTAATTAAGACCTCCTCCCAAAAAGTCTTCTCTGATTGGCTTGCAAGAAAAACATGGTGCAAAGGTAGTTCTCAATCCAGGGGTGGAGATACTCAGATGGGTGGAAGGATCTTCTAAAAAAACTGCATGTGACATGTAGGAAGGGGAGCCAAATCTGATGTTTTCTGATCTAAACAAACCACAAAAAAACTGACTTTGTAGTTTATAATGACTACATGAGTTGAAGTGAAAATAGAAGGCCTTTATACATTGTTACACTTAAAAGCAGTAAAGGCATTAAAAGTAATAAATATGATGCTTGTTTGAACTAGATTAAATGAGAGGTAACTCATCCATAATTGATTTAGAGTCCGGCAGATAAATCGTCCTGTCCAGCAGATGTATTGGTATCATATAAGTGTGGTGGCCTTAAAGTGCAAAACACAACAACTAATGTTTTATTGTTGTGGGTTTATTTCTTTATGTTGTGTTTTTGGTTTGGTTGCTGTGATTTTCCAGATGACAGCAGGTCTATCTTTATCAAGTGAATTCCTGAATAGCAGCAAATGACCTGAGGCAGACGGAGAAGATGACGATGAACTTGCACACTCTTTTTATCTCTCTCTCTCTCTCTCTCTCTCTCTCACCTACACACACTGTCCATTTTGCACATTTGGAGCAAAGCACTCAATAAAGGTTCCACAGGGCTGCATTGTAATTTCCATGAGGGGGTCCGGCAGGATTTGTACGATGACTCGCGGCTATTTTGTCTCATGAAAGGAACCGAATACAAACATCAAAGAGGAAACGTAGCTAAAGCTTAATTAGAAAACAGCTTCAGAGTCCGGAGATTGTCACTTGACAGAGTAGAGATTTGGGACACTGATGTATTGATTTTTGATGTCTAATAATGAAAAAGGTTTGATATACTGTATGCCATCATATATTTTTTTATTACTAGACACTAAAGATTTCTCCCCTGAACTCCCATACAACATCTAGCAACAATCAAATAAATATCTGAGACACCAGGAGACAACCAAACACATGGGCAACCTGCACCTAAAATAAAACTCTGTGTTATGAACATCTTTCAGATTTTATAGAGGGAATGTCCTTCCTTCCTCAAACTCAGATGTCATTAACTATTCAATAACTGATTTTTAAGTGATATTGTGTGTGGATTCAGAGTGAATCCCCCTGTGCCTTCAAGGATATCCATCATTAAGGAAGCACTGAGCAGAGGATTTATGTCAGAAGAGGCCCACACACATCTGCGAGTTTCTTTGGATTTCCTACTCTTGAGAATTAAAAAACATTAACACGCATTAACAGGTCTTGAGAGACCCCTTCTCTGCTAGTAGACATGATTACGTATTTTTGTGAACATTAACCAAACGGGACCATATAAGCCGACCTCTACGCCGCTGGGGGACTACATTGCCGGGAGGTGAGCATGGCTAACTAGCTAGCCATGCTCACCTCCGGAGCTCTAACCTGCTCTCCTGCCGGCAAAGAAGTCTTCTAGCGGAGAAGAGCGAGGCAGATGGACTGTTAGACCCAGCGCTGTCGTTGGGCTCATTTTCTGTAACCAGTGTAGCATAAAGCATCGTGGAATTACTAAGGTAGCTAACTAACTAGCCAGCCGCAAAATTAGCAAACTTTAACAACTTTAATGCTTCATCCACACACTCGTGTGTCACAGTGTAGGAAAGCACATTGCTATCGCCAGATAAGTGACAACTTCGTTCAAATCATTTTTATAACCTGTGTAGCATGAAAGCCTGGCGGAATTGGCATTCTAGCTAAGTAGTCAACTGTACGCTAGTTAGCTTGCAAATTCCACCATGCTGTCATGCTACACTGGTTATCTCTCTCGCTCTAATAATTTAGCCTGCTAGTGAGCGCGTCAGTGTGCGACCTGCCGGTCTTCTGCAAGCTTTACATTACATTTGCAGTCTTGAAAACATGCATTTATTTCATAAAACATGCCTCACTGATTTCAGAAAAAAGACATTTGCACTGACAGTAAAGTTACTGAGAGGACCAGGCAACACAAACGCTAGCATTACTCGCTAATGCTACTTCTTACTGAAGCCATGTGCGGTTTTTATTTACGGGCTCACACAGTGTCAATGAAAATTAAAAAATCTAAAGGATGTCATTGACAAAGGAACTGAGGCAAAAAACAACTAGTCAGCAGAGTTTTGGGGAAAACTGTCATCCCGCTTATGAACAGGCTAAAACATGAATCATTATTCATGACCATGGCGCAGAAGACGTACTTTTCTGGGGGTAAATGACATTTCATCATCTAAATATTAATTAATAATTTCACCTGAATTGAATCGATTTGGAATATTGTGATCGTTTATGAATAGGATGCAGGTGCACATCACATGACTTTTCTAAAATGATGCACCACATAATGTTCAACATGTGAAACAGTTTTTTGTCACATCTGTATTACGTTCTTTTTAATGCACCTCTTTCTTTATTATATTTTTATCTTGCTCTTGCAGAAACAGTAGAATGCTGAAATGAAGTCCATTACACAGAATCGCCTCTGGATGTTATATTCAATAGCTGTAATTAAAACTAAGACAGACAGTTTAATTTCCACACTGCACTGTTCACAGGTCAGCCTTTAGGGTTCTGCTCCGACAGCAGTTGTTCTTTTATGGCGTCGAACCACAGTGGCCCAGAGGGGTCAATTCAATACACGAGGAAGGAAAAAAACTGGCCATTATAATCTGTGAATTTCAGCACATGTCAGGATAAATGAACTAGATCCAGTAGTTCTCACATCTTTCCACCTGCACAGTATGAGACGTGATATCTCGACCTTGAAGTGGAAGCGTGAAGGGAGCAGTTTGAATTAGTATTATCTGGGAACATCGTGTAGCTAATAGCATATTGACCCTCCAACCGCACATCATCAAAACTTATTATTCAAAATGAAAACTACTAATGCCAAGAAGTGTTTGAATAAAGCCACAAAAATCTATTTCCTAATCATTTGAATTTATCTTTTATGCAAATAACCACTATAGATGACAATAACAAAGTAAAAGGATAACATTTAGATTTTGTGACGGTTTACGCTGATTTCAGAGTCGTTGAAATAGTTTTTTGGGGCGATAACCGCGGGACACGGGGCAGGTAGGGGCGATGTGGTTGGGGTTGGATATATGTTATTGGTCATGATGAAATAGGTGATTGTTCTTTAGTTAGCTTTTTGAATTTTCACGAGGCAGACATGTTTAATGGCCGAACCACTAGGCTGAATGCATTGTACAGAAACGCATATTAGTAAAATATTACAATCAAAAAGTCACTAAACAGGCTGTTCTCATACAGAACTCGTAGCTACACCTACGAAAATGAACTTGTAGATATCCCACGAAATAAATTTGTATGTAATCCTTGTAAACCATGAACCAGCAGGTATAAAGAGGTGGATGGAGTGGAGTTAGAGTCAAACCAAAAGCAATCCTTCAACCAGGAGATCGCTCGTGAAATGTGAAGTCAAAGTTGATTTATCGGTCACATAACTTCTGTAGTTATTTAAACAAAATCAACGATCTTTTCCTAAATCTAACAAAGTAGTTTTGTTGCCTCAACCTAACTAAGTTGTTTTGTTGCCTCAACATAACTAAGTTGTTTTGTTGCCTCAACCTAACTAAGTTGTTTTGTTGCCTCAACATAACTAAGTTGTTTTGTTGCCTCAACCTAACTAAATTGTTTTGTTGTCTCAACCTAACTAAATTGTTTTGTTGCCTAACTAACCTAACTAAGTTTCTTCTGAAGACAGAAGTTTACTTTGAAAAAACTGTATGCATGTAACGACACATGTTGCTGGACTTTTGTAGGAAAACAGGAAGTTTGAAGGAAGTAAAACATCATTCGAGGATACGTTGCACTAAAACGACATATTTGAATAGCACTGTTACACCACATATTTACAAACTGCAATTATGATGCAAATGGTAATGTTGGCACAGCTCTGGCTTGGCCACACATCATTAAAAAACAAAACAAAAAAAACACCTCAAACTATTCACATCCTTTGAAAATGTTTTTCTTTAAGTATATATTTGAGAAACCTAGTTCTTTTTTTTTTTTTTTAAGTTATCATGCAAAATGCTTCCACTGCGTCAGAGTCATCTGTTCAACCAGCATGGAAGTTGTGACTCACACACGACTGCAAGCTCTACCATCCGGTCAGGAGGGGCAACCCCTCTATCTGTGGCACACACACACACACACACACACACACACACACACACACACACACACACACACACACACACACACACACACACACACACACACACACACACACACACACACACACACACACACACACACACGTGTCTGGGGCTTAGAGAGCCTGGGTTTTGTACAGCCTGTCTCTGAAATTGGTTTCCATTAGCTCCACTGCGAGTATTAACTTTCCATTGATGCAGCAGCAGATTCAGAGGCACAGTGACGTCAAGCATGTGTCCTTGACGGAGAAGCAGCACCCAGTCACCTGCTGTGGAGTTCAACAAGTGTGTGTGTGTGTGTGTGTGTGTGTGTGTGTGTGTGTGTGTGTGTGTACTTACTGCACAGAGCAATGATGTGGCTGCTGTCTTCGTGGACAAATTTCTTAGTCACCGCCTCCTCCATGATCTGCTTCACCTGAACACAAAAGAGCCACAGTTTGAACGATTGTCACAGGAAAAGCTGCCGTCGTCACCGTTGCCTCGTGCAACGTTGCATCAGTTCCAGATCAGCCACGAGAAGATAAAAGATCACAACTCATAAACTCTGATATACGTACAAATTATATTTTCTAACTAGCCTTAAATGAAATAGGGACGATTAAAAAGGAACCTGATAATGAGCATATGTCCCCTTTAAGATCAGAATGCAGTATTTGTCTATAACAGCTTTAAAAGAGCACAACACTGAGTTAACATTGTACTAATATTGCTAAACTGAGACTGGTTCACAACCAGTTAAAAGTTCCTCCCAGTAACTTTAACTTTAGCTTTAATTTGTTATTCCACATAACCACAGCTGACAATGCTACCAATTAGCTGCACTTTTTGCCGTAGTGTTGCAACTACCTGATTACAAAAACATAAAATAATTATGCAGTCTCCTCATAACTTTGACAGATACTAATAACAGCTCTGACAGTCTCGCCCAAACATCCGCACCACTGACTTCCAATTAATACCGTGTCATCCCGGAAACATTAAAATGAGTCTTTTCCGCTGCTATCTGTTGTGTCTCTGGAGAGGAGAGCCTGAGCGAGCTCAACACCACCGAGTCAGTCTGGCGTTCGCTTGTCTAAGTTCGCTCTCTCCGTAGAATTAATTGTCGTCAGTAATTAATCCGGGACCCGTCTGACGCCTCTGCCTTGTTTGGGTCTAATTGATAAAACGGGAAGAATTGAATTGCTCGTTTGTGTGGCGATGAATCTCTAACTACAGCATCGCTCGGTTCAAACTGTGTTATCTGCTGTATTATGTGGAGCTGTCGTGTCTGAGGGCTGGAGCTTCATCATCCTCATCACTGAGATTGGGGTCAGCCTTCATCAAGTCTGCTAATCAAGGTTCTTTTTGTGAAGGTTGGGTCCATTTTGTACAGCCAGCTACAGCCAGTGACAAACACAGACAACCATTTTATCACAAGGAACACAATCAATCAACAAGTCCTCAAAGCTTAAAGTTACTGTGAGGAACTTTAAACTGTTCCTGAACCAGTCTTAGTGTAGTCCTGATCCTCTATATGAACCAGTCTCAGTTTAGTCCTGATCCTCTATATCAGGGGTCGGGAACCTATGGCTCGCGAGCCAGGTGTGGCTCTTTTGATGATTGCATCTGGCTCGCAGATTTCGGCTTTTCAGATAAAACATAAAATATTATCACTTGTTTTAATCCATCCATCGATTCTCCACTGCTCATGTCCTGTTCAGGGCTGCAGTTGGCTGCAGGAGCAATTGTCCATTATTTTTATTGGATGATAATAGCTGACGTTGGCCGTTGCTGGGTAAACAGGTAAACGCCCCCTTTTGACTCAGTGTTCTCGGTCGTTAGCTCAAAGCTAACCCTTCGACGAAGAAGATGGCGAAAAGAAAAAAGGATGAGGAGTATCGTACATTTCAGGACGAATGGACTGAAGAATTAGCCTTTGTGGAGAGAGCAGGTTCTGCGGTGTGCTTAATTTGCAATGACAAAATTGCATCGATGAAACGGTCGAATGTAAAGCGGCAGAAGTCGCAGAAGTCGCATTAATTGTGAGTATTACAACAACATTATTTAAAACAATAAATTCAGAGGCTTATTATACTCACATTTAGTTGAATTCAGTCTTAAAATATATTATATGGCTCTCACTGAAATAAATTTCCAAATATTTTGCTTTCATGGCTCTCTGAGTCAAAAAGGTTCCCGACCCCTGCTCTATATGAACCAGTCTCAGTTTAGTCCTGATCCTCTATCAGACCAAGTAAAGAGTAAAGAGACCATCAGAGAGAAGATGGTCTGTTTCTATAGAGTTATTCTTAATGCTCGTCATCGGGTCGGATTCTGGTGAAACCAGATGAACTCATGCAGCTTCACCAGAAACTCCTTCAGCTCAGACTCCAGCAGAGACCGGTCCACCGTGGACAGACCCAGATCCTCCAGCAGAGACCGGTCCACCGTGGACAGACCCAGATCCTCCAGCAGAGACCGGTCCACCGTGAACAGACCCAGATCCTCCAGCAGAGACCGGTCCACCGTGGACAAACCAACCGGCTAAAGCAGAATAATAGAAGTCAATGAACCATTTCATGTTCGTATGCGGTTAACTTCTATTTCAGCTGCAGGTCTTTATTATTTCTCTCAATGCACTACGAATGCATCTTAAGAGATGTAGGACAGTGTTTCTGTTCACCCACAAAACACTTTCATCCTTTATAAAACCTGCTTGAAAATGGAAATGTCGTCAGCTAGTTGAACTTACTGTCCAGTTGGACGAGTGCCAATGTGGATCTGGTCAAACTGGCTGTTTACCATTCCTGTCTTAATACACCAGACACCCACGCACACCAGGAACTGACAACTTTGATAAGGAAAAAACAAACCAAATGTGGAGGCATTTAAAGGGTGCAGCTCCTTTATTCATACTGTTTTGTAATTCTGTAATATAAACTGTACCTTTAACCAAATAGCCTGGGCGTCAAACTACCACACACCGATGTTAAATGCTTCGCTTTTAATCGCTCTAGTAAAGTTAAGAAGATCGATATGGCAAGAAACCTAGCCCCCAACTACTACACATGATCAATCAATCATACTAAACATCTCTCAGGTCAGCGTGAACTCTCTGGAGATCTGCTGCTTTTCATTCTGTCTGTTAATGCTCTCATCTGGAGCCTCTGACCGACCACATCCTCCACAGAGATGTGCAAATAGATCCATATATTTACCTCCAGCCAAAGATCTGCCCAGTGAATCAGAGGAGAGCGGTACGTACGCAGCGGCCGGTCAGGGGGGTCGATATACCTTCACCCGGGTGCGAGTGACTGTGAGATTGAATAGATTGTGTGTTTGGTAATGAACCGGTTTAATTAGTGCTGGCTGTCAGGAATTACATTTGGTTTAATGTGGGATTAAGTATACTAGCATTAGAATACGGGTTTATTAAAGGGTGTGCACTGAAGGTAGCAGATACTTAAAATCATGTGCTTCAGTTGGACTCATCCTGATGATAATTGAGCAGACGAGTAATCATCATTTTTAGGAGGAAGACCTATTTTTGGGCATAATTAGGTGGTAAACTGTAAAATCTGACAAGTTGGTTTTAGTTAAATAAATCTAGGAAACTTGAAAAAGGTAAGTAAATATAACTATTAGTCTTATGTTTACTTTACTTTATATCAACTTATTAAGTTTATTTACATTTTGTTGTATTTACTTAATTTTGTAAAGTTGTTCCAACTTAAAAATGTCTTGTTCTTTGTAAGTATAGGTGCATTTAAAGTAAGAATACAGACTTCAGTTACCTGAGTATCTGTTGACTTTCAATCAATGAATCAAGTTCGATGTATAGAGAACATTTTAAACAATGAATAGACATATGCACATGACGTTAGGTGAAGCACAATAAATAAATAAAATAAAACATTGAATAAATTGATCATGGTAAAACAGTAAAAAGTAAAATTAGAGTGAAATAAAATATGAAATAAAATGTGTGTAAATACTAAAACCACGGCATAAAAACACATAAAATCAGACGTAACAATAAGCAATAATATTTTTGATTTGATTGAAACAAACTGCCCAGATTACATTTAGCATCAGCAGACTGCTTCAGTGGTGTATCTGTGTTCATATGTAAACATTCACTGACGATGTATTTCCTTTGTTTTGCACGATTAACACTATTATTGTCATGTTTAGCAACTCAATGCACTTAGTTAAGAAACTACAATAGACTTTGTTATTTGCCTCTTTGGCTGCCGCCACTGAGGTTTGTTGGATTATTTAAGGACAGTGGAAAACAACACGATGGCAGACATTTATTTACTTTTACCAACAAAAAAAGAGAAAACAGCTGCAGCAAACCAAGCATCTCGTTCCAGAGATGACACCGACATAGAGAGATGCAGCTGGTATCTGTCGAACGGCTGAGTGGAGCTCGCTAAGTTTGACTTCTGAGAATCCTGGAGCTAATGGTTCCTGGGAGGAGCGGAGCAGAGAGCTCATTAGCCAACTCCTCACTTACACATTTGCTTTTCCCTTCAACTCGTGTTCACGACTAAAGACAGAGCGTCAACAGTGTGTTTCCCTGTGGCCTCAAAAGGACGACCGTTTTCCATGACATCCTATACTATGACACTTTTATTACTTTTTTCGGTGTTTATGGTCTCAATCTCTAGTTTCAAGTCTTCTTCAATACAGCATGATGTTCATTTAGTACATTATGGTCCATTTAGAGTCAAACAGACCATAAAGCAGGGGATGCTTTAGGGCGGGGCTACACGGTGATTGACAAATAGTCGTTTGCTGCTATATTAATATAACCTTTAAAATGTGCGTTCTGGGAATTAAGGTGTACTGGGTCGTTGCAAGTAAACGTCACCTAAAGTGTGTTGTTACAGTAAGAATTGAACTGCTCGTCTTTTCTAACCATAACAGAATAATTATTAAATAAAATAGCTTTTAAGAGACTGAGACACACATTTGGACTCGTCATAGTAAAGGAATTACTAATAACATTAACAAGAGCTTCAATGGACCCTGAAACTGAAGCAGCCAAATGGAATTCAGCAACCGTTTCTTAAATCACATTTCTCAAATGTGAAATGTCAAAATGTCTTCTGTGACTAAGACGAGCTGCAGAACAGCGAACAAGTGCAGAGAAACCTCAATGAAAGTCAGTCCGCACTGTACGATGCTTACATCACCAGCACTGTTTGACTTTTTTGCTTAAAATCTTATTGAAATGAATAATCTTACCAAACTATATTCATTATATCTATATGTATATATAGATCTATATATCTATATAGATATACGTATATATCTATATATATAGATATATATATATGTGTTATCGATTGACGAATGGTTTCCTTTCCTCTCAAGTGTGAGGAGCCGCAACATTATATGGTTCCACCTTAATCAGCTGTAGTGAGGCCACGGCAGAGACACAGTCATTAATGAGGTCATTATTCACGTCTCTCGGACTCTGAAGGACGACTCGGTGGAATTAATCCGTCTCTACACGTCTCCTTGACCTCTTTTGTTGTTTTCACACACACACAGAATGTCTCTCCTAACATTTAGAGATAATACCCCTGCTACCTTAAAAGTGCCCAATCATGTGTCGAATCAATTTCTTCCCCGTCAAGAAATAAATTGAGCGGAAATTAACATTTAACCCCACAGTAGAGAAAGATCAATTGGATGTCAATGCAGTTTAGAGGGCAGGAGACATAAAAGAAGATTGTGGAGGAAGAAATGATTCCGTCCTGGAGGACGTGAAGTTAATCCGACACTCTGCTGCGTAATGAGAGAATATTTCTTCAGGGGAAAAGCAACTTAACGTTGTTTAGCTGCGAGTTGCAATATGGCAACCGAGGCAGCTCACTGTAGTAAACAAAGGGGATCGTGTTAGAGGAGCATTGACGCTGACTGGACCCGACTAGAGTTACTGAGCTTCAAGTCTACTTTCTGTTTCTATGACCGGCTGTAGAAAACCTCTGCACAGTGAGAAGTATGCAAACTATAAAAACAACATGGATTCTTTTCTATACATTTTGGATTCGGTTCACTTCGTCTTCTTCTCAGTCACATATTTGCCTCCTCCTTTGTCTCCATTGTCATTCTAAATAAATGGGATAGTGATTTTTCAGGCATTCAATGTCCACCCTGCAGCCTCTCAATAATCTCTCATTTCCACATTTGTCACAGAGCTTTGGGCGTCCGGCACTTAAAACATCTGCAGGAAAAAGAAAAGGTGCTTTTCTTTTCCAGCCTCCTGCATTTGACTGACAACTCAGTCGTAGTGGATTCAAGACAAAGGAGTCACATTGTTAGTTAAACCAGCCAAAGACTACTTTTGTGTATTTAAAACTGTAATAATGAGCTCTTCCACTGGATAGACAGCGTGCTCTCTAATTTGACATTCTCATTCTGTCACTGCCTGCTGGAGAAGTTCTTTTGGGAGAATAAATTGGGAGGACTCTCAACACGTGGGACTGAGACAGCGTGATCTTCCAATAAAACATCTATTTGAGCTTCAGTAGCTCCTAACAACAGCTTATTTTCCTTAAAGAACATGAACCTTCCCTCTTTGAGAGGACCTCTGCACACAAAATCCTTTTTTGTTTTAGGTTTCTGTGCGAGAGACCACCTGACTCGGCCGCCTCACTTGCTGCCATGTTAATCGCCAACTGATGCAATTTAACTTCTTAGGGAGCTGCTAAAGCTTTCAGTTGCCAAGCAATACCGAGGTAGCCGAGTTGCCGCTTTAAGAGACAGGGAGCTGTGAAGCAGCAGCAGCTAGTGGGCTCTGAGCAAACCCGTCTGTCTCAGTTCAGGAGGCATCGACGAACATCTCATGGATGAACTACGGCCGATCAATATGGGTTTGGAAGAAACAGCGATTCCTTCATCGAGGTGAAACTGATCTCAGCATAAAACATGAATATTGGTTCTGGGTTTATCTGATGTACAGAAAATAATCATATCTGAAAAAACACAATCTCAGCTCAACCAGGGCCATGAATAGAACATGGAATCACATCTGCTGAGAGCGCCAACAAGCTATCATGCATCTAACGGTTTGGAACAATAGAAGAAGACAAACAGATGGAATAACTGTCACACATGACAGTGAACACACGTAACGAGTGTTTCCGTGTTCCTCCGATAACCTTTAAAGTGAAACATGAAGCTGTGGAGACCTTAACACCACCTCCCACTGACACACAAAGTGGTTCTTCTTTAAATGTTAACAACCAGGAAACATTAAGAATTGATGCCACCGGAGCACCGAGTCAAAGCGACCGGAGGGTTTTGTTTGAAGAAGCAGCTCGGAGCGTCAACACGCCGCTTCCGACGGCCCGGTGACCCGCGAATGCAACGTTCCCCCTCATTTCCCCCCCATGGTCTGACTTTAGGAGACACGGATCCCAAACGCCTGCAGACATCCTGAGAACTGAAGCTATTTTCAGTGATGATTCAGTCATTTCATGTCCCAAACCCAGGGGTGACTGTGGGACAGTATTTAGCCCAGATATTCAAAGTGAATCCTCACACTGAACTATTTATTCTGCAGTTTTTTATGAATGAATATAGTGTTGGCTCTAAAACACCACAGAAACTAATCAAAATCTTAATTAAAAGGTGATATTTATGAGATTAGAAGCATTTCTATTGCCTCTGAACAGCTCTCAACATGGCGACGGCTGAGCCGGCGGCTAGCAGCTAACAGCGCTAACAGTGCGATAGAAGTGGACGTAGTAAATGTTGCTTTCCTTTCACATTAAAACTGTTTCTTAATCCACAGGACTGTACTGGTTTAAGTGAGACAACAGTTGACTCTCACTACGAACAACATTACAGTCATTTAGCAGACGCTTTTATCCAAAGCGACTTACAATTCAGAGTCTATCACATTTCTACACCGTAGGCACAACTACGGGAGCAATTTTGGGGTTAAGTGTCTTGCTCAAGGACACATCGACATGCGACTAGCAGAGCCGGAGCCGGGTTCGAACCGCCAACCCTCTGATTGAAAGACGGCCCTGCTATCCACTTAGCCACAATCGCCCACAACAGCAACACAACATTACATAATGATGAATATTGAGTAGGCCCTGATCAGAGTGTTTGTTCTTGGCCTTGACGCAGACTCGACTTTAAGTGTGGCTGACGACAACATTGTCTGATAAACACTCAAAATCACATCCCTGCCAGTAGCTTGCCAGTGAGCAGCTTTTACCAGAGTAAAAAAAAAAGAAACATAAAGACTCTGAACATCAAACTGCAGATGCATCCGTGGAAAAACAGCAATATAATTCAAAATGTCAAGAAGAAGAAGAAGAAGAAGAAGAAGAAGAAGAAGAAGAAGACATGCACACTCGACCTAAAAGGAACAGGAGACTGAACAGGAAGTCACTGACGTACTGCATGGACCTTTTATGGACTTTTACTTTCTAAAACTTCCTTTGTAGCAGAGTACAAAAGTTTATAAATATTTGTGTCAACCTTCAGATGACGAGCGTCTTACAGCTGCAGTGGTCTATATAGAAGAAGTGGACGTAGTTATGGTGATGTCACCTATCGGTTTGTTGGCTGATGTTTTGAAGCCTCCAGTTCGGCCATTTCGCCGCCGCCATGCTTTTTTGCAACCAGTGAACAGGAAGTGACCATATGTGGACTGAGGAGGAGTGACGTAGAGACGTCATATACGTCTCTGGTAGAGACCTGTCAATCACTGTGTAGCCCCGCCCTAAAGCATCCCCTGCTTTATGGTCTGTGTGACTCTAAATGGACCATAATGTACTAAATGAACATCATGCTGTATTGAAGAAGACTTGAAACTAGAGATTGAGACCATAAACTCATGTTTACAATGTTTACTGAGGTAATAAATCAAGAGAGAAGTAGAGTCATTTTCTCATAGACTTCTATACAACCAGAGGAGTCGCCCCCTGGTGGACACTAGAGAGAATGCAGCTTTAACACATGAAGCTTTGGCTTCACTCGGCAGAACCGGAGGTTGCCGCCTAATCCGCTCACTAAACCACAATCTATGATGAATACATATAATAAGTGAAGCAATGAATGATACAAGTATAATGTGGGTAAATGTGATGCTTTTCATCTCATAAAACATGGAGAACACATACAAAATAGATAAATAAAGATAAATAAATAAAGATAACCCTATTTGACTGATGGATGTTGGGCTTGATATTTTTAGATTTCCTCCCCGTTCAGATGATGGTAACTACTCTGCTCACACCGAGGTAGAAAGGCAGCGAGCCACACCTCGTCACAGTGTTAGATTTACACATTTTCACACATTTCAGGAATAAATGTCTTTTTACAGGAGTATCTGTTCTCTGGAAGGCGGCGTGCAGCACACAGCGGCGTAGAGAGGTTAGAGGAGGAACGATGGATTCCTCTGCTCTGGAGATGATGCCAGACATTCATCAGCAGGAACAGAAAAGCCTGTGGCTCTGCTGCCACACTCCAGACACAGCAGCTTTATTATGAGATGCTAAGATGTTGGACACCATGCAAACGTAAAGCATGGAAGATGACACAAAATAGATGTGTTTGGTGACATATGGTCAATTAAAACTTTTGCATTGTAGGAATATTAGCCTAGAAATCAATTATAGCAATATAGCAGCTAAAAAACAACCTTTACTTATTGTATCCTCATTTAAAGGACCGAATGTGAGATTTAAGAGCGTGCAATAATGTAGGAATATGCATGTCATTCTTTACCTGAAGCAAAAATATAATAATGATGCAAATACAGATGTGGAAATGTCATTTTGCAATAAAACTGAAAGCAAAAACTTGCGTTTTTCAGACGCGAAAACGCCCGCAAAAAAAAACACGCAAAGTATGAGCGCAACACTTGAAAGCCTCGTGATTTTCCCGTGAACATATTGACTTGATGCGTTAAAAGACGCTGAAGCTCGACGGACCGACACACAGCGGCTCTCACCTCGCGTTTGACGTTCCACAGTAATTTCTGTTTGTGGTCTTCCTCCGTGGAGCCCTCCATGTCTGTCCGCGGTGGTCACCACACACAGGTCCGTCCGTCCGTCTCTCTCTCTCTCTCCCCCCTCTGGCCCTCTCACAACCTCTTCTGCCTCTTTTTTTATCCCCTCGTTTCCTTCTTTGCTCAGCTGACGCAGCTGACGTCAGAGGATCCGCCTTCCTCCCCGATCAATGGAGGGAAATAAATAAAAAATATAAATATAAATAAACCCGACACCTCAACCTGTAGAGTCGTCTTTATTTAAAGCATCTGTTGTATTAACGCTCTCCAGCTGTGACAGATGTTCACCTCTAGAACAGCAGGTGTGACACGCTGGACAACGGTTTGGTGGTTGTCATAGTTACATCTTGATGCATCATGTATGTGAGTGCAGCTCGATGCATTAATGAGCTCATCAAAACCGATGACGTCATTCATTAACACGCTGCAGCTCATCTGGCAGTGCTTTTTTTTTCTTCTTTCTCTTAAACTCACTGCTGCAAAATAAATGACGTCACGGCGAGGTGACGTAAAGCGTGACCTCCTGTGTTGGTTTGTTTTTTTGGGGGGGGGGGGGGGGGGGGGGCTCCGGTGTGGTCTGAAGGCGCAGCTGCGACCATCAGAAGTCTGCAAAAAACTCTGCACGTGGCCTTTTATTTCTGCTGCATGTTTAAATGTAAAGAGTTATAAACTAACACTAGATTAAAAAAAAAATATTGTCTGGTTAAAAAAAAAATAACAAAAATAAAATGAAAATGGTTAATTCCTTTCAGTTTTAGTTTTTTTTAGCTGTAATATATTTTTAATAAATAAAATGACAGCATGAATGTCTCGTAAACACGTAAACTGAACAGACTTCGTATCAAATGACTTCACTATTAACCCCTCTGGTTTCACATGCAGTCGGGTTTTGTAGAATGAAATCATTATTATAAACATTATTGTAAATGTTGCAGTAGATTTAACATTTAACCAGCGAGCTGTTGATCTCAGGTCTGATCTGAACTGCTGGTGTCAGATTAAACCCTGTGCGTTAGAGAAAGAGATCTAAATATAGAAGCATTATGATGGTTCCTGTATGAAGACTAGATGGAGCTTCATACTTCAAAACAAAGACAAACTAAAACTAACAATATATGAGAACTAAATATTTCTGATAGACTTTATCTAAACCATCACATCACAAACACCCTGAAAGCTTTTTAAACTAAACTAAATCAAAAAGTCTAAACTATAAGAAAATAAAAACTAATGTAAACTTTAAAACAGTTTCCTCTCAAAACACTTAATTTCACCAGAGTTTGTTCTTCTCACTGGTTGGACGTCGGTAAAGATGATGTCATACTCCTGTGAACCAATCAGAACTTGGCTCAATGTAAACGTGATGACAGTCAAACGTTAAAGTTAATTCTGATGAAGCAGATTAAAGCTCTGAAAACATTTATTCAGATCGACGGATTCTATAAAACTCTTCTTCTTCCTTCAGATGAAAATAAAGAAATCTCTTTCGTGAGAACTGTTTATTTTACTGAACTTTCTCTGAGGTTTGCTCGTAACATATATATACTAAAATATAATACATGAAGAAATAATTAAGGTTTAAAACCAGGTTTTCAGGCGTCGCTTTGAACCGAGTTTAAAAAGCCTCCTGAGTGGAAACATTACAAACTGACGTGGGATCTGCTCTATCGTCACTAAATCCACTCCCGAGAACTTCTCAGGCGAGAAATGAACTTTTTAAAGTCAAGGACTTGGTCTGAACACAGTCGCTGAATCTCTACCATAATCTTGTATTCATATCTGCAGTTCACCTTTGAGCCACACGAGGGCGCTGAATGTTGGTATTTAACATGCATGTGTTTATAATAACTTATTCAAACACATCTCTCTGCTGAATGGTTCACCTGTTCCAGGTAAAATAAAGTGATGTGTGACTGGCAGTGAAACTGGTCCGCAGTGTTTATTTACACACAAATGATGATTTATAGTTCAGGTCTGTTAACGGGGTCGTGATGGTTTCTCCTTATTCTTAAAAGTAGGTTCCCTGAAACTAAAACCTGGGAAACGGTGTGTAAAGAGGCTGTGAGCAAAACTAATTTGAATTATTGATCGTCTTGATTAGTGTTTTAATGCAGCGGTCCCAAACCACCGGGCCGCACAGAAAGAATAAATATATTATTTCCGTTTTATTGATTATCAGTCTGAAAGAAGTTTTATTTTGAAAAATGACCGGATTCTCTCCCAATTTCATCCGACTGTGCCTCTTAACATGTCAAGACGCTTGTCTTGGTCACGTGATACGTTACCTCAAAAATTAAGCCCGCAAACGAGCGAAAATGAGTAAAACACTTTTGGAGAGCTTCTTTGCAAAGAGGGAAAGGCCACTAAGGAGACAGAAGAGCTACAACTAAAAGAAAATGAAATCTTCATTTAACAGACAATATCAGGAGTCTGATTAAATATCAGGAGTAATTCTGACGCGCCAAGCCCGCTCTGCACAATATGTGGCGACAGAGGAAGATCAGCTGCTGGAGATTGTAAATGACGGTGGCCTTAAAAGTATGTTTGAGACAACAACTCTGCTGGTGTTTGGATTAAAATCAAGGCTGAGTATCCTGAGATCACCACTAAAAACCCTGCTTCCATTTCACACATCCTCTTTGTGAAGCGGGATGTTCTGCAGTGACGGCAATCAAAACTATATCCCGGAGTAGACTGGACATCAGCAACAGACTTCGGGTGTCATTGTCTCCCATTACCCCCAGATGGGACCGTCTCGTTGCAGAGAAACAAGATCAGGGCTCCCACTGATTCAGCGTTATTGCGAGTTGTATTTATTTATGCATTTTATATTTGTTTTCATGCCGGTCGTATCATTTTATTTCGTCGTGTTTATCCACCACACCTTGAAGGCCGGTCCGTGAAAATATTGTTTTACATGAAACCGGTCCGTGGTGCAAAAAAGGTTGGAGACCTCTGGTCTGTTTGACTCTAAATGGACCATCATTTACTAAATGAACATCATGCTGTATTGAAGAAGACTTGAAACTAGAGATTGAGACCATAAACTCATGTTTACAATGTTTACTGAGGTAATAAATCAAGAGAGAAGTAGAGTCATTTTCTCATAGACTTCTATACAACCAGAGGAGTCGCCCCCTGGTGGACACTAGAGAGAATGCAGGTTTTAAGATATGAAGCTTTGACTTCACTCTTAAGAACTAGAAGTTTCCGTCTGACTGTACATACTAAAAACATAACAAAGACAAAAAAACTAGTTTAATAACAAGAACTTTTATCTTCACAGCTGGAAAAAAGGCATAATGGTAAACTGCATTAAAACATGTTAGCGTCACACTAGTTCTGGTTCCTCTTTGGTTAACAACAGGCCTGTTGTTCGATGTGTTTATGAAACAATACGATCTATAAATATGAAACATACTCTGCTGCTGATTCAGAGTGTAAGTGCTATGATCCGAACAGTATTTCTTCTAAGAAATACTGCATATCAGTGATTCTTCCTCCACTAATAATCTACATTTAATAAACAACAACAACAACAACAACAGCTCTCTAGTCGCTCCGATGATTCATAAATTATGACGGACAGAGCGGACGACACCACAACTATCCAGAGTAAAGTACAGCAAGGCCACAGTTTGGACTTTAGACAGAGAAGAAGAAACGATCCAAAGAGAGAAAACGTTGAATGTTCGTCATCACAAATCTGTCCGCTGGTTTTTGGATGTTTTTACAGTCTCAGTGTCCGAGTTGCCGGTCGTCGTACGTGCTGTACCTCTTCACGTGGATCCGGCGGACTCGCTCTCGGAGCTCCGCCCCCCCGGGCCCTGCCCCCCCCTCCTCTTCCTCGCTGTGGGAGCCGCAGGAGGTGAAGCTGCGACGCGTCGCCTCCAGCAGCACGGTGTCGGGCGGCGGCATCGTCTCGTACAGCAGCGTGTTCAGGGTCTCCTCGTAGATACGAGCTTCAGGGAACTCCACCTGAGGCGGGAAGAGAAGATCACAAATATGCATGTGGTAGATTAGAGAAGAGGACTTTATGTAGTGAAATCCGATTGTGGTGTCTGTTGTACAGACATAGACTGTATGGAAGAAGTGGACATAGTCATCGTGACGTCACTCATTCCATTGTGGATTGACGTTTTGACCAAAAACTACATTTTGCATGTGAACACATCATGATAACGTTATAATGTACCTTCAGCCAATACTCCTGTTCACTGAGCAGAGCCTGAAGGCATCATAATGTAACTGAAGTGACCTTCCGTTGGTTAGCCGTTAGCGGTGCTGCTAACGTTAATAGCTCTCCTCCTGTTGGTTTAAACACCGCCTCGTCCTCACCTTGGTCTGCTTCTTCTCCGTGGCGTAGACGATGGAGGTGCAGCAGACCTCGGCCAGCTTGCGTCCCTGACCGTAAAAGGACCAGCAGCAGATCTCGTCTCCGATCACGTCCTTGATGAAGAGGACGCGGCCGTTGAAGCTCAGAGACAGCCGGTCGAACAGCTCGATGTTCTTCAGCAGGTTGTCGTCCGAGTTGCTGTCGAGACGAAGAGGAGAAGAAGAAGTCATTCTAACGTTCTGTCTGTGTCCTGTGGCTCGTTAGACTTCACTCTGAATGAATCAATGATGGTGGTATCGATGCTCGTACCTGGTGTAGGAGTACTTGTTGTTGCTTCTGTTGTACACCAGCTTCACCACAGGCTGACAGAGGGAACAAACCATTACATATCTGGATTTTATTGCTTCAAAGATAAATATTTACATGAATAGTTCAGTGTCTTCACATGTAAAAATAAGAACATGCTGTATTTATCGTTAAATAGCTGCAAAATGCATCATTATATCTTCATAATTATTAATAACAAATGACATGAAAAGACCAATCACAAGAGGGATTTCCTTTTTCTGGGTGTGAAGAAGCTTCATGATAATAATGAGCGTCTGTGTCTACCTTCGTGGAGGACTGGATGAGCTTCTCCTCTTCCTTCCTGGAGGTGACCACAGGTATGACACACATGGGCAGCTCTTTATTGTCCTGTCAATCACACAGCAGGAGACACGGAGTCAGAGCTGTCGTGGGAAGTTATAGTGTCTTTGATACTCATAACAATACAAATAAACTTTACTTATATTGCACTTTTAAAAACCAAGTTTAGCAAGTGCTTTACGAGATAGAAATTAGCAAACAATGATGGTTTGTAGAAACGTAAGGAATTAGAGGTACGGATGCTACAAATAGCCACAGCCTTCATTGGAGAACCTCGCCGATGTGACACAGTCGGTGAAATAACATTTCCATTGACAGGTCTACCAGAGACGTATAAGGCGTCTCTACGTCACTCCTCTGCTGATACAGACCGGCCAGAGGTTTCATACGACATCCTCTTTTCTCAGCATTTCAAACATGAGTCAGCGTGGGTGTGACTGACCTGCAGGGTGTTTTGACAAAGCTCCATCAGACCCTGGACGTCGTAATACTTCGCCTCAGCGAACACCTCCTGGACGGCCTGACGACCTTTGGGCAAGGCGACCGTGCCGTCGCGTAGGAAGCACAGGACGCTGCCGAAGTGTTTCCCGCTGCGGTCGATCAGGATCCAACCTGAACGGAAACAACGGACCACGTTGTAGAATACGTACACACAAAGAGAACCATGTGTGGTCGACATGACAGCATCTTTAAAAACGATAGCCAACGATAGCCGTGGATAAAACCCTTCAGTGCAGTCATGCGTTTTGTAAAACCATATATTCAATCACGGATTGTGATTAATAATCAATAAGGTGATTGTGTTGAATTTCTATTACCGGGATAATCATAAATAACATCACAAGAGACTTAAAAAAGATTCCTAGTTCACTATTTTGGTAGAGAACGTTAAAAATAGAGCCTTATTTTAAAAAATACAGTCAATATATAACAAAGAACGGACTGACGCCATCTTTTTTTATAGATTATATAGTAAATAGCGATTATATTGCCCAAGATAACCGTGACATTATATTTTCCTATCGTCCCGAGCCTCGTTCAGAGCTGGCTTACCATCTTTATCGGTGAACACTTCCTTCTGTCCACTGAACATGGCTTTCAGCATTGAGTTCTGCCTGGTCAGCACCTGCAGCGTGGCGTAAAACAGGCTCCCGCCAACGTTGACGCGGACATACTTGTTGCCCAGGCCCACCGCTCCACGGTAACTGCAGGTCTTGGTCTTGGGACAGGCGGAGGAGGTGGAGGACGAGGAGGCAGAGTGGGTGTGACGCTGAGGCAGGCAGCTGTCCCCGGACATTTCCCTCTGGAGGTAGATGACCACCCTGCAGACGGAGGTCCGGAGGTCCCCCGCCGTGGTGACAGCTACTGATGAGGCCGCCACAACCTCTCACTGCTCCAGATCATTCCTGGCAAAAAAAAACACAACACAAAAGCATTAAACTGGAGCTAAAAAACAGGAATGTTAATGTTGATAAAGACTGGTGAAGCATGTATCACAACACAGAGAGGAAGCCACCCATCACACTGTTATCTCGTCCTCAGTTCCTCTTCCAATTAAATGGAATGTGACTCGGCAGGAAACCAGAGGGGCAGAGAGAGAAAGAGGGGCAAATATCAACGAGTAAAAAGTAAATATATGACATCTGCAACAGCAGGTAGCTCACTTATCTGGAATAGACGAGCCGATATCAAACCTCTTACAGATTTTGTTTGGTAGTGATACCCTTTAAAGTGCAGCTAGCTCCGTTTAACAGAGTACTAATGAGTGTGACAGCGTAGTAAAAGTTTACATGGCTTTATAATCTGAGGTGTAGCAGTGCTAGCAAATTAGCATCGGGGGGTTTTAACTTCAACTAGTTGTTTTGTTAGCTTGTGTTGAACTCTAAACTAACGTCTCGTCAAAGTATCCAGTGAAAGAGACCCGTCATGGCTAGGTTAGCACTAACTTAAGAATTTAAGAGGTGAACTTGCTTTTACTCTGCAAATTAACATCTAACTTAGCTGAATAAGATGTTAACTAAACTAACTTAGCTGTTAATTATAGTTTAACATAGCTTAGTAGTCAACTTAGCTTAGTTAGCTCATAACTAAGCTAACTTAGCTTAGTAAGCAGTTAACTTTAGTTTAACAAACAATAAACTATACTTGAAAACTAAATGAGAAGCAGAAATAACCTTTAACCACTTCTTAATAAAGTGAACACCATCACCAGCTCAAATAAATAACGCAGGTGAGAGCTAACTGGAGCTAAAATGTCTTTGGTTTAACTAACACTAGTCAACAACAAGCTTAGGTTAGCTAGGCTAAAACGTTATAAACTGAACTCTCTTCAGAAACTACCCGTTTTAACGTTTTCTTCTTCGTTGGTAAAAGCCCACACATTGTACAACTCTATCGCTACTTTAGTGACGTACATGAAACACAAGTATATTCTTCGGTTAATTCGTCTACAAAAGAAAAATACAAAATATAGTATTTATTCACTTTTTGCGTCACTCTCTTGCTACCGCTACTTCTTCTTCGTCACATTAAATAGACAGACTTTTTCAATGGAGCGCGTGACGTTAATGTCCCCAGCTACACTGAACCGTTGAATAACCGTTAAATAGCCATTTACGAACTTTTAAACGTTTACTTACCGACCTCACAGCGATGTCTTTACGTGTTGTCAGATAACCGAACACCGTGTAGTCTAATCAAGATGGACTTTATCGCCGTGACACGAAATAAATCCCCAAACAGTATCGAGATCAGAGTTGTAGAAAAAAAAAGTAAAGTTAAACTCTTCTGTCCTCCTCCTCTTTCTTCTTCTTCTTCTTCTTCTTCTTCTTCTAAAGAGTTTACGGCAGAGCTGTGCGTTGAGACGGATAATGCTGCTCCCTGTCGTCAGTGATTTGCATTGCAGACTTTAACTATTATTATTATAAGGATGCATTTATGGTGTATTTAATGTTGACATTAAATAATTTATATTAAAAAAAATATATATATATATATATATAAAATGACTACAAAAATCAGGCAGTATCAAGTTTTTTAAATAGATTTTAAATAGATTTTATTTAGAAAGTCGATTATTTTTTTGACTCTTATTTCGAGTTTTATTTTATAATCCAATACGTTTCCTGGATAAAACTGGACACAGCTGCTCACAACAAATACCTCAAAATGCACAAAACAGAAAAAAAAACTACTTAGGATTTACCTTTTAAATTAATTTAAATTAAGATTAAAATTATAATTTTTTTTTTCTATAAAATTGAAGTTGAATTTAAAATTAACAAGGACATTACATATTTTAAAAATAAAATTAGACCTACATACTCGAATATTACACATAACTTTATCGATTTCTACTGTTACCGTAAGGAATCTCATTTCCGTTTTTACTTTCAAAGTAAAAGCTCCGCTATTAATACTGACACGACTTACGATATCTATCTCTGTATTCATTTGGGCCGTATGACAACATAACACATTTAATCACACGTTCACTCTCTGTCCTTGCTATTAGAAATGACCAATGAGCACCGGACATAGTGACTGATCACAGCCAATAATTTTATTCTGAAAAGCTGAACGTCTGCCACCATGCACATGCGCACACGAGCATCAGCATTCGGTTACCTTGGCAGCGGGAGGAAAAGGAGGCGGAGCTTACTCTCTTTGCCACATAGTCCTACAACACAGAGCCGTTAGCTCTAACGGAGATAGCGGTTTAAAAAAGGTAAAATATATTATATATTTGCTAGATACGGTTTATTATAATGTTAGCTATCTGAAGAAGCTAATTAGCCTTAACGAGGGTTAGTGTGTCTCGTTGTACAGTTAGCCTTTCTGAGCTAACGTTAGCTAGCTAATGTAGCTCTAGCTAACTAACGTTAGCTGAGTTAACTCATTCTAGGTTGTGTTAGTTTTGGGCATAAAGTGGGATTTAAACATGGACAAAAACACCCAGAAAGTATGTGAACCGTTTGAGCTACTTGGTGCTCGTTCCTCCTTTTGAGACTAATATTAATTTCGTGAAGTTAACGGTGAAATCAAACTTACATACATGATAAACGGTTACACAGCTGTTAACTTTAAATATCAACCTGACTACGATACTTTTGGTTGAAATCTAACGTTTTAACAAATGCATTTATATTAAGTAATATAATATTAAGTATGTCAAATATTTTACATACTAATATTTGAATATAAATTATGTTAAATATGTCAAATTAATATTTTACATACTAATATTTTAATAATACATTTTATGGGTATAGCGCTTTAAAAAGCTACAAAGACACTTTACATGGTAAAAACAGAAACAATAGAAGCAATTACAATAAAAACAAAATAGATGATGTAACAGTAAAGGAACAAACATACATAACTGACTTTACAGGTAAAGTTTACATACTTTAAGTATAAAGAGGCTCTTCTTGCCATGTGGTGATCTGTCACTGAAGGTCAAAGTTCAAAAGGTTTGTTTGTTTTCATTAACAATCACATGTTATCAGTAGACAGGTAAACTGTAGATAGAGAGACAGATGGTTAACTGGAGATAGAGACACAGACGGGTAACTGGAGATAGAGACACAGACAGGTAACTGGAGATAGAGACACAGACAGGTAACTGGAGATAGAGACACAGACGGGTAACTGGAGATACTCTCCAACTCTGTGGGACGTGGACTAAATGGAAGCTTGAATCATTTAATTATTCCTCTTTTGTCTTTTTTTTGGTTGAACAGCTGTTATTGACACTGGATCGCCTACAAGTCCAGTCTGTGTTTTACTTGTTTTCTTTCTCTGTGTTCTTGCTCTTCATCCCTCGTTCTCTCCGTCTCCTCCCCCTCAGGCCCTGGGGCCATGGCAAAAGACTCGTTAGCCGAGGCAGGCTTTTATTTTGACGAGCTCAACAAGCTGCGGGTCCTGGAGCCCGACGTTGGCCAGAAGACCTCGGAGCTCAAGGAAGAGTGTAAAGAGTTTGTGGACAGTAAGTCTTCTGTTCTTTGAGTGACTGCTCAGGTCCTACAGGACGTACTGACGTGTTCTGTTTTGCAGAAATCGGCCAGTTCCAGAAGATAGTGGGAGGTCTGATAGAGCTGGTGGACGAGCTGGCAAAAGAAGCAGAGACGGAAAAGATGAAGGTAGGCGTGGAGGTTAAAGCTGCTCTTTTATGAACAACTTCTTATTAATATTAATATAATATTCATCCCTCTCTTCTTCTCTTTCAGGCGATCGGAGCCAGAAACCTGCTGAAGTCGGTGGCGAAGCAGAGAGAAGCTCAGCAGCAGCAGCTTCAGGCTCTCATCGCAGAGAAGAAGATGCAGCTCGAGAGGTGAAGCTCAGCACACAGACAGGGTGCATGATGGGTAGTGGTGGTGGGGTCAAGAGGAGCTGGAGGTCATGTGACGAGGATTCGATACCGACACTTTTAAAAAGAATCATTTAACGATAAAGATAATACTCATTTCTTAAATAATAAGCCTGCTCCTAACTTTGAGGGTGTGTTTAAATGTTTGAAGAGGTTCCTCGTGTTGCTGTGAGACACTTTGTTCTCACATGTCGTGCATCTTGTGTTTTTATCTTCGGGTGTAAAGTCCTCTCACACTCATGTGAGGCTGTGAGCTTCGTTCTGACGTCAGTGGTTTCCAGTAATGTGACTCGCTGTTTATTTAGCACAAACATTCTGCAAAAGTAGTGAAAACGCTTGGAAGTGGTGCCGCCACCCACGTTTGTATTTATACAACATTATGATTTATATTCTTAAAGGAATCAATGAGAAATTATTAGCTCGTGCGTATCGATCTGCCCCCTCACATGTGCTCACATGTCACACTTCAACTCCTTTCAGCACTTTGTGCGACAAAGCGGCTAAGCGTTGCAGCTGTGCCGTGTTTGTAGCTACCGACCGCGTCGCTCGTAGTGTGACCACAGCATTAGACCGGAAACTGTCAGCATTTCCTCTTTTAACTTCCTCGAGTAAATCTGTTTCCTTCTGCCACCTCAAAGTGGAAGTAGGAAAATATAACGATGCATTTAAGTATGAAATATATTTACACTTCTCAGCATTACGAAGAAGCTCACAGTCGACCAGAAATGAATTAGAAACTGAGATGAGTCTCCACGTGTCTGTCGAGGCTTTAATGTGAAATAACAACTGACGTCTTAACGTGTTTAAGTAATAAGTTTAAATACGTAACGACAGCCTCATCATAATATCTACGATACAGACATTTATGATCAAGCGTCACGTGTTTTCTGTTTCCTCCTCTCAGATATCGGATCGAGTACGAGGCTTTGTCTAAAGTGGAGTCTGAGCAGAACGAGTTCATCGACCAGTTCATCCTGCAGAAGTGACGACGCGGCGGTTTCCGTCTCCACACAGTGCCTCTAATGTTTCCTCTGAGCGACTTCAGAGAACGAGTCTGCTGCAACGCTTCCTCTGCAGAACCCTGAAGCTCAAAACTAAACACTAAAAACTCCTGTTTGAAGCTTATTCCAACGTGTGTGTGTGTGTGTGTGTGTGTGTGTGTCTCTCGTCAGCCTCACACCAAACGTCTCAACATCTCAGACCAACATCAGAGAAGACGGAGCTATTTATACAAAGGAATATTATTTATACTATTTATACTGAAGAATGACTCCGTATATCTAGTTTTACTACTTTTTGTATCAATTTCGGTACTGCATGTTGCATGTGATCTGTAAATATATTTAGATTTTTAAAAAGATAAAAGTGTTATTTCATTCCTCTGGTACCACCAGGAACACGTCATCCTCTTTTCTTCTGTGAGTCGTTGTTCATGTTTTCATTTGGACGACAAACGCTTATACTTGAATAAATACTGTTTATTATTGCACAACTACATGTGTCGGCAGTTTTGTTTCTAGGTGTTTGAGAGGTTAGCCTCTGAAAGTTACTGTGAGCAGAGACCGGTCCACCGTGGACAGACCCAGATCCTCCAGCAGAGACCGCTCCACCGTGGACAGACCCAGATCCTCCAGCAGAGACCGGTCCACCGTGGACAGACTCAGATCCTCCAGCAGAGATCGGTCCACCGTGGACAGACCCAGATCCTCCAGCAGAGACCGGTCCACCGTGGACAGACCCAGATCCTCCAGCAGAGACCGGTCCACCGTGGACAGACCCAGATCCTCCAGCAGAGACCGGTCCACCGTGGACAGACTCAGATCCTCCAGCAGAGACCGGTCCACCGTGGACAGACCCAGATCCTCCAGCAGAGACCGGTCCACCGTGGACAGACCCAGATCCTCCAGCAGAGACCGCTCCACCGTGGACAGACCCAGATCCTCCAGCAGAGACCGGTCCACCGTGGACAGACCCAGATCTTCCAGCAGAGACCGCTCCACCGTGGACAGATCCAGATCCTCCAGCAGAGACCGGTCCACCGTGGACAGACTCAGATCCTCCAGCAGAGACCGGTCCACCGTGGACAGACCCAGATCCTCCAGCAGAGACCGGTCCACCGTGGACAGACTCAGATCCTCCAGCAGAGATCGGTCCACCGTGGACAGACCCAGATCCTCCAGCAGAGACCGGTCCACCGTGGACAGACCCAGATCCTCCAGCAGAGACCGGTCCACCGTGGACAGACCCAGATCCTCCAGCAGAGACCGGTCCACCGTGGACAGACTCAGATCCTCCAGCAGAGACCGGTCCACCGTGGACAGACCCAGATCCTCCAGCAGAGACCGGTCCACCGTGGACAGACCCAGATCCTCCAGCAGAGACCGGTCCACCGTGGACAGACCCAGATCCTCCAGCAGAGACCGGTCCACCGTGGACAGACCCAGATCCTCCAGCAGAGACCGGTGGTGGTGGTAATGAAAGCTCCTCGTAATAACTTCAAGTATACACTGTAAGCTGCAATTATTGAGTATTAATTTATTAAAAAAGAATTACAGTATACAGTCGTGTCATTACTATCTAGGAACAGTATTTACACTTTTTATAGATCATTGACTAGAATCCTCACTAAGAAGTCCGAACAGTCGTCACATGTTGCTTCATCTCGTCACAACAAACATCACATCCACCGGCCCCGTGCTTTATGACTTCACTTCTTCTTCGTATACTGTGAATAAAAACGACAATGAATGAATCATTGCAGTGTGTATTTATTCACACATCAACTTGAAATAATAAAATTCATTCTCACTTTATCAAGAATCCAGAGTGCGTCTGTAACGGCTCTCTGGATGATCGTGTGGATCCTCTCTGGGTCGTCTTCATCAGAGTGACTGGTGTAACCCTGAACCAGAAGCATCGGGGTCATCAAGGGTTTCACATCCAACAGGTTTACTGATGACATCATGACGGCTGTGAGATCCATATTGTTTTATATATATTTTGTTGTAAACATCCTTCACAGTTTAAAGACGTCCTGAGTTCATCTCAGCAACGACTTTGGAGAGTTTAATCATCGAGGACGAACAAAACTAAATAAAGGATCTTTTTACTGGATAGAACGCTATGAAGAGTCATTCGACTTTGTGGAGAACAAACAGTTTGGTAGTTTATGCTGACGTCTACCTCAAGTGTCTTAATGAGGAATTTTTCATACTTTTTCAACAATTAATTTAGCACCAAATTTGTGTGAAAAATATTAACCCACAAATTTCTGCAACAACTTAGGTGAGCATGAGGATGGCCATCATATATTTATTTATATATATATATATATATATACTTTCATCTTAATGTTTACAACTATTTAAATGAATGAATGATTTATTTGTATTTCAGTCACTTCAGCAGCTCAGTCGCTTGTTTAAAAGCTTCATAAACGAGTTGTTTGTCAGCACAGTTCTACATAATACTAGTAATAATACTAGTAATCCTAAATCATCTGAAGTAGGTTGAGCTCGTCAGTGGCGACCTCACCTGTCTGATGGCGTGTCGGTAATGCTGCTGCATCGCTGCGTTGGGTAAATGTCTGCAGCAGCGGAGGAGATGTCGATAGAGCTGCACTGGGGTCAGCTCAGCGCCGACTAACGGCAGCATCCTCCTCTGGTTCAGCTGCTGTCAACAAACACAATAAACTCTGGTGAGAGGGATTATTAATAAACTCTGGTGAGAGGGATTATTAATAAACTCTGGTGAGAGGGATTGTTAATAAACTCTGGTGAGAGGGATTATTAATAAACTCTGGTGAGAGGGATCATTAATAAACTGGTGAGAGGGATCATTAATAAACTGGTGAGAGGGATTATTAATAAACTCTGGTGAGAGGGATCATTAATAAACTGGTGAGAGGGATTATTAATAAACTCTGGTGAGAGGGATTGTTAATAAACTCTGGTGAGAGGGATTACTAATAAACTCTGGTGAGAGGGATCATTAATAAACTGGTGAGAGGGATTATTAATAAACTCTGGTGAGAGGGATCATTAATAAACTGGTGAGAGGGATTATTAATAAACTCTGGTGAGAGGGATTGTTAATAAACTCTGGTGAGAGGGATTATTAATAAACTCTGGTGAGAGGGATCATTAATAAACTGGTGAGAGGGATTATTAATAAACTCTGGTGAGAGGGATCATTAATAAACTGGTGAGAGGGATTATTAATAAACTCTGGTGAGAGGGATTGTTAATAAACTCTGGTGAGAGGGATTATTAATAAACTCTGGTGAGAGGGATCATTAATAAACTGGTGAGAGGGATTATTAATAAACTCTGGTGAGAGGGATCATTAATAAACTGGTGAGAGGGATTATTAATAAACTCTGGTGAGAGGGATTGTTAATAAACTCTGGTGAGAGGGATTATTAATAAACTCTGGTGAGAGGGATCATTAATAAACTGGTGAGAGGGATTATTAATAAACTCTGGTGAGAGGGATCATTAATAAACTGGTGAGAGGGATTATTAATAAACTCTGGTGAGAGGGATTGTTAATAAACTCTGGTGAGAGGGATTATTAATAAACTCTGGTGAGAGGGATTGTTAATAAACTCTGGTGAGAGGGATTATTAATAAACTCTGGTGAGAGGGATCATTAATAAACTGGTGAGAGGGATTATTAATAAACTCTGGTGAGAGGGATCATTAATAAACTGGTGAGAGGGATTATTAATAAACTCTGGTGAGAGGGATTATTAATAAACTCTGGTGAGAGGGATTGTTAATAAACTGGTGAGAGGGATTATTAATAAACTGGTGAGAGGGATTATTAATAAACTCTGGTGAGAGGGATTATTAATAAACTCTGGTGAGAGGGATTATTAATAAACTCTGGTGAGAGGGATTGTTAATAAACTCTGGTGAGAGGGATTATTAATAAACTGGTTAGAGGGATTATTAATAAACTCTGGTGAGAGGGATTATTAATAAACTCTGGTGAGAGGGATCATTAATAAACTGGTGAGAGGGATTATTAATAAACTCTGGTGAGAGGGATTGTTAATAAACTCTGGTGAGAGGGATTATTAATAAACTGGTGAGAGGGATTATTAATAAACTCTGGTGAGAGGGATTATTAATAAACTCTGGTGAGAGGGATTGTTAATAAACTCTGGTGAGAGGGATTATTAATAAACTGGTTAGAGGGATTATTAATAAACTCTGGTGAGAGGGATTATTAATAAACTCTGGTGAGAGGGATCATTAATAAACTGGTGAGAGGGATTATTAATAAACTCTGGTGAGAGGGATTATTAATAAACTCTGGTGAGAGGGATTGTTAATAAACTCTGGTGAGAGGGATTATTAATAAACTGGTGAGAGGAATTATTAATAAACTCTGGTGAGAGGGATTATTAATAAACTCTGGTGAGAGGGATCATTAATAAACTGGTGAGAGGGATTATTAATAAACTCTGGTGAGAGGGATTATTAACCAGAATAAATAGTAATACATCATCTCAGATATCATGGGAGGTATATTCTATTCATTGTGGTTTTATTGACATGAAGGTAAAAAAAATACAAAACTACACAATAGTATTAACACAACGTTATGATTGTTATATCATAAGAGAAGATAGAACTTTATTAATACGGAAGGAAATTCTTGTGCCAGACTTTTATTAAAGATAACAGAAAAAAACTAAAGAATAAAAATATAAACAAATTTTAACAATAGAATAAAAATGATTAAGTGTAAAAAATTATTCTGACACATTTGCAAAATAAAATAAGGTAAGCAAGTAAGATAAATAAATAAATATAAAAATGATCTACAATAAAAAAACTAAAATACAACAACACTAAATGCAAGAGCTAAAACATAAAGCGTATAAGAAATGATACTAACAGCTTATTGGAAGCTAAAATATAAAAGTTATATTAAACACGATATTGAGATACATTTTATAAATGGTATTTAAAAAGTAGTAGAAAGTTATATTGTACATAGATTAATGAAAATAATGCACAATGCTGGAATAAATGTAATATTACACAAGATGTTGTTATTATTGTTGGTGTCTGTATAAAAATAAAATATATATACACACAATATCAAAATTACATTTTAACAAACACGTGTGTCCTCCATTCTTAATTCTCACGTGTCTGTCTTGACAAAGTGAAGTAATGTCAGTCACACAGAAACATTAATCTAATTTAAAGACGATGTTGGTTTCATTTTCAAGTGTTTAAATACGTTTTAAATCTCCTTTCTTTATCCTAAGGTGACCTACGCTGCTAGCTAGCTAGCTAGCTAGCTTACCTATTAGCTAGCTAGAGCTGGTTAAAAGGTAAACATTGCGTAACGTTAGATAAAAGTACATGAGCTAGTTCAAACAGAGCATTAGCTTCTATAGCACAGTGGCTAACCTGTTAGCTTACTGTAACGTTAGCTGTGAGTCGCAGTGAAAGCTGTCAGCTGGAAACGTATTTTAAAAACCTTCTGGTAGTCATATTATGAAAGTAACAACAACCGCTGTTCTCTTCTTCTTCTTCTTCTTCTTCTTGTTTGGGTTTATTGGCGGTTGGCAAACAATGAATTAGTGCATTACCGCCACCAACTGGTATGGAGTGTGGATCAGGATGTCTAATAGGCTACTTATATACAAATTTAAATTAAAAAGGAAAAGAAAAAAGAAACAAAACAAAACAATGAGCTCATATTTTCTTAATAATATTAATTAATCTAAGATATCTGTTCTCTTCTTCTTCCGGTTGATAAAGGCTTGTCCCGCCCTACTCTGCCTCTGATTGGTTCACAACATTCTTTACACTAACTCTGACCAATCATGCTCCTTGTGGCTAAAGCTAACCAATCTAACCAATCAGAGGCAGCGTAGGGCGGGTCAAAGAATCTGGAGTCTTCTTCGTGTATTTTCGTTGCGGTTCCAAGTTGCATTGAAACACTTCCGCTCTCCTCTGGCTGCGCTGATTACTTTATATAAATTGTTAAATGTTATAATACTTGTCAACTAGTACTCCCACTACTTATCAGAGGAAATATTGTACCTTTTACTAACCACTGCTTCTATTTGACATCTGTAGTTATTAATACTTACTTAATAGTTTGCATAGAGCTCCACCGGCCACAACAATACAATTTTACTTTTATATATATTTAATATTATATATAGATATATATATATATATATATATATATATATATATATATATTTAATATTATATATATATATATATATATATATATATATATATATATATATATATATATATATATTAAGTACAATTTTATATATATATACACACACACACAAACACTACATAGGAGGTGGTAATTAACTAATTTAATAAACATTAGTAAGTTATTGTTTCTCCAACTCAATTCTACTGAATATCTTCTGTTGAACACTTTTAATTATGTTTATATTTCACAGAGTAAAATCTCTTTATGGCAACTTTTAAAAAATGATTTGTATAGGAATAATAATAATAATAACCGTATTTAATTTTTAATTTGTAAAAGTGAGTCTTCAGAAGAGATTATAAAGAGGAAACTGAACTGTCTGCTCGTTAGACGACATCTCGTTCTAGCATGAATAAAATGAGATATTTAATTAAAGTAGTTAGATCAGAGTTTATTAGAATACCAGACACTTTACACAGCTGAAGCTGAAAGTTATCCAAATACATATATTTAAAAAGAGAATGAATGAACATATAAGTGGTCGTGACAAACAACAAAACAACAGAAAGAGTTTCAACACATTGTCAATAAGACGTGAGCACACTTCCAGTTACAGTAGTTCTCTTTGGTTGTTCTTCACCTGCTCACTTTTCTCTAAAGTTCGGTCCAGATGCATCACTTCTTTATAATTCAAATAAAACATGAAAGTTCAGATAGCACCAAACATGATTGCATGAGCATAAAGACAGTAATGAATCTATTGAGCTGATATACATCTATATATATATATATATATATAACTGCATATAATCCTAAAGATAACACAGTATAAAAGGATTAAGGCTGAACAATTTCATTTCTAAAGATTTCAGATCATCATCATGGAAGTACAAAAAATAAGTAATTTCAGTAGACAATCATGATAAAGCTTAATATACAACTATCAACATGTTAAAAAAACAATCTAGCTCAAACAATGATTCAACTCTTTTTATACACAGGAAGTAAATGTGTTTTTTTGGGGACGACGGCCACAAAAAATATCAAACAAAAAGTAGCTCAAACTAACCGCTTTCCTCCAGTGTTCAGGCACAACTTATCTCACTTAACATTCGTCGTCAGGCGGTTTTTTTGACTAACAGACTAAACGCTCTATTTCTTTTATAAAAAGGGGAAGTTTAGTGGAACCAGAATGCGTCACGTCCACCTTTGTTTGCAGGAATATGAAACAGTATAAATGCTGCTGATCTGGCTCCGTTCACCAGAGTCTAAGTCCTGATGTCTGAGGTAAAACCGGTGTGTGTTGATCCGTGAGGGGACTCTTCATCATCAGCCCCTGTGCAGCAGAATGGATGCTCCGCCCCTTTTTAGCAGCGATGCGTTGAACGAAATGAAACTCATTCCAACGTGAGAGGTTTGTGTTTGTCTGTGCACAGGAGAGAGAGAGAGAGAGAGAGAGAGAGAGAGAGAGAGAGAGAGAGAGAGAGAGAGAGAGAGAGAGACAGAGGGAGAGATGGAGAGAGAGAGAGACAGAGAGAGAGAGAGAGAGAGACAGATAGAGACAGAGGGAGAGATGGAGAGAGAGAGAGACAGAGAGAGAGATGGAGATAGAGACAGAGAGAGAGAGAGAGAGACCTATCTCTCTGAGTTGACTTTGTAGCGGAGGACGAGGTAGGTCAACAGCCTCAGGATGATGAAGAAGATTCCCAGGACGATGAAGTCCATGTAGAGCTTTGCGTCCTCCACGTCCAGCAGCTGCAGGACCTCCTCAGGCTTCTGGAACTTGCAGACCTTCCCCGGACACTCCAGCTCTGAGCGGTTCATCCCGTAGATGGAGAGGATGACGCCTTCAAAGCCGTACCTGAGAGAGGAAACACAGAGACACTGAGGCTAGATGATCTCCGTCCACACTGAAACGCCCGAAAACGAATATCACGTGACTCTTCACGTACACTGGGCGTGATGGTGCCGGTGTAAACAGGAAGTAGATTGGTTGCTTAGTTAAAGAAATATGACAGAGTAATAAAGTAGTCTTTAATAATGAAAGGTCGTGTTTGATACTTAAGATCTTCCTCTATAAACTCAAACAGACACATTTCGTGGAAAGTTTTATTTTTCAGACTTAGTTACAGCGCTGTGGGTCTCTCTCTCTCTCTCTCTCTCTCTCTCTCTCTCTCTCTCTCTCTCACATCGTATTTACTTTAAAATCAACACTTACACATAAAGGTTTATTAGATTATTGTCCATAAATGTGGTCAACACACGTCTTTCACTCGTTTCCTCCGTTTCATTGTGTCTGTTCTCACTCGTAGCTCTGCTGCTGAAGTCTCTGTCCTGCTGCAGAGTAATCCATGTTTTGTTCCTTTATACTTTATGTGTGGACTTCACAATAGTTGTGCAGAACAAAATAAGCATTAATAAGAAAAGGAAAGTTTTGTTTTCCTCCGTTTTGTGTCCGTCCTCCTCAAAGCCGCTAACCGTGACTTCAGACGTCCGCTCCGTAGGGCTGGTATCTCCGCTGGACACTGATCGCTCCAATAACAGCTGCTTCCTCCGCAAACATGCAGACTTTAACTGAACAGGTGCTAGTAAAGACAACAAGGTCAGCAACGCCTGTCATCAGTTCTCCATGTTAAATTAACCTGGTAGTCGATCGGTAATCGATGTTGTCGTTTATGATCACGTGATAGACATGTGACGAATCAGGGAAGGACACGTCGTGACTGCTAACAACCAATCAAGTAGCGAACTCGTGTGTCTACGTCATCGTTTCCAAATGTTGCGTTTTCGACCGTCCAAACGAATACGCAACCCCCGCGTTTTCATTTGCCGCTCGAAAACCCCGGCGTAGTGTGGACGCTCAGTGTAAACGTAGCAGAACATCTGCGTTTTCAAATGTAAATGTAGTCGTGTGGACGTGGCCTGAGACCGATCCATCGTCGCTAATCGCTAAGTGGATCATGAGTTAGCTTTTGACAGCGTTTACAGGTCATTGCACACGAGGACATTTTGAAACGACAGCGGTTTTAGACGTCGCAGAACTACTTAGAGAGTTAATCAAAGTAGATTTAGTTTGATCAATGTAGGATATTTGATTCGTGGACAGACAGATCAAAGTGTGAACTGTTTCTAAAACTGAGAACTGCAGAGCCGAGAAGTTAATCATTGGACAGTTTGATTCATATTTTCCCCGCTCATCTTTGTTTTCACTCGACTTTCTACTGATGTTGATGTGTTCACAAATCTAAATGAATGACTCAGTGAGAATAGAAATGATCCCGGGTGTAATAAAAACGTATTCTTTATGATGTTTTGCTGTCCAGACTCCTGCACTCACTCACCTCACATAAGACACGTAGGAGCTCCACTGCAGATATTTGGGGATTGTGTCAAAGTTCACAAAGAATCCAGAGAAGAGCAGCACTGGGATGGCTGTGACCGGTCCAACAAACGTGGCCACCTGTGTGAAGAATGCAGAGGACATATTCTCACTAATGTGTATACCATGTGGCTATGACTCATATATCTAACATTACACGTTATACCTGTAGCGAGGTGGAGGCGGCCCCGACCAGAAGGCCCAGGGACTGGGCTACCAGGGCCGTGCAGGTGGACAGGGCCAAGAAGAGCAGGTAGCGGCTGGCCTCAGGAGGCTGCTCCGTCATCCAGTACACGATGCTGCAGTACAAGATGGGGCAGATCACCTGAAATCACAACAACGCCTTCATTTAGTGGAGGAACCCACCACGAGACGTCTAAAGAACCCGTGGAACCTGTGCTGAAGATAAACCGAACACACAGACACAGAGGAAAGATCCATTCATTCCAAATGAGGCGACGTCACGCAAGTCTTCTTCAATTCAGCATGATGTTCATTTAGTAACTTATGGTCCATTTAGAGTCAAACAGACCATAAAGCAGGGGATGCTTTAGGGCGGGGCTACACGGTGATTGACAGGTATCTAACAGAGACGTATACGGAGTCTCTACGTCACTCCTCCTAATATGGTCACTTCCTGTTCACTGGTTGCAAAAAAGCCAAGATGGCGACGGCCAAAATGCTTTAATCGAGGGTTGAAAACCACAGTCCACAAACCAGTGGGAGACGTCATGGTGAGTACTTCATATATATTCAGTCTCTGGTCTGACTCGAGTACTCGAGTACCAGACACACAATCCAACACATGGGACACGAAACATGACATTCAACACATTATTATATTCATGAATATTCATGGTAAACATGCGTGTTGAGTTTAGCTGAAGCCCGCCTCTGAATAACATCAGAGAAACCCTGCAGAAGTATATAATCCACTGCAACAACCAGGCAGTTCCTTCAAGTAGCACTAGAGGGCAGTGGAGCACTATGTGAGTCCCAGGGCCAGCTCACCTGGAACGGGATATCAGCCATGGTCTTGGCCAGGTAGTAGGCCTTCAGGCTGTACCAGTAGTTCAGGTGCTCCCTCAGGAACACGGACATCTCCAGAGGAACTAACAGACGGGTCACACACATCCGTCAACATCACATCACAAACACGTGAGATGTAGAATTCCGTGGGACTCACAGGTCAGCACGGTCGGCATGAGCGCTCCGAACATGATGAAGAGCATGGAGAAGAAGAGGAAGCCGGTATTGTTGAAGACTTTGCTGGCGTCGTTGCCGATGTTGAGATAGAGCAACCCTATCAACACACCGATGAAGATGTGGGACATCAGTCTGAGGTGGGTCAGAACCTGAGAACACAGAACCAATACACATGCAGTGAATAAGGGAACGTCTCTTCATGTGTGTGGAACCAGCTCACAGCTGATAGAATGAGGGAACCCACCTGGTCCCGACATATAATGATGAAGGTTCTCTTGAAGAGGATACAGAACTGTGTTAGTGTGCTGGTGGCAAAAGAATGTCTCTCTATGTGTCCGGCGTCCTGGGGGGGAGCAGATAATAACATAACATTACTAAACATGCATCACCAGACAGTGAGGCATCATTGGACCTCACACCAGAACCTTTCTCTTCCTTTCTCTTCACTTTCTCTTCCTTTCTTTTGTACGGTGGTCTCAGACGAGTGAGACGTCAGATTCAGAGAACGCTCCCAACTTCAGATTAACTGTACATCACCAGCGTGAACTCGTTGAATACCACCTTTGTGTAAATGAGCATGCGTTCATAAATATAAAATGTCAATTAGCATAATTAACGCCCCCACATTTACCATATTAGGCTATACGTGTCTGGAAGTGTTCATGCATTTCAGTGCTGCTCTCTGAGATCCGTGGTTCTTGCATGAGGCCCGATCTTCTCATCGAACTCTTGGTAAGAAAGTGAATAAGTGTGTTTCCCAAACAAGAACGAGTATCGTGGGCATAACATCAACTGAAAATACAAAGTACATAAAACCTGACTTTGACAGAACCTGGTATTTAAGTAGTAATCATATCTCTTCGGTTTATATTGTGAATATAAATGTACAACGACTTCATTTGGGGCCCTTGAGTGTCTGAGGTCCCTGCTCAGCAGCACTTCATCTGCTGCTACGTACCATCGGGCACTTTGCTGCACACACCGACTGGCCGTTGCTGTCACACTGGTTCTTCTTCTCTCCTAGCGCACACATCCCACCTTGGACCGCCTCGAACAGCACAGGGTTCAGGTCTCCATACTCTCCTGAAGCCACTTCAATGACTGAGCCAGAGACAGAAACACAGATGAATGAATGAGAAGGATCCTCAGCCACAGAGGAGCGGACACATGAATGGATGTGAGGCTCACTGAAGTCTGCAGGGTTGTGGTAGGTGGGACAGTGAAGGCCCAGCGTCTTCAGGTAGGGGATGAGGTACGGGACCGTTCCTTTGTAGATGCACTGTCCCTGACTGAGGATGTAGAGCTGGAGAGGAACAGAAACAGTCACGGCTGAAAGTAAAGGAGGCTTCTGACAGAGACACTTATCCACTGAAGGGCCCCAGAGAAGCTATCGATTTATGATGATGTTTAGATACGAAAAATATTAAATTATGTTACAATTCCAGCTCATTCTAGCCTGAAATAACTTACAAAATGCCCCCAAAGCACTTAAAAAGATACGCAACTCAACTACTATACTACTTACTGTGTACTTGTACTTAAACATTGTAGTTCTGGAGATATTTGAAGGAGACGCAGACGGACAGACTGCCGCAGCGTTAGATGTGACAGCACCACAGCTCCTCACACAATCAATAGAAGGTGGAACGTCGGGACTCGTACCTTGTCGAACATCTCAAACAGCTTGGCACTGGGCTGGTGGATGGTGCAGATGATGGTGCGTCCTCCCAGCGCCAGAGAGCGCATCAGAGAGACGACCTGGTAGCACGACACGCTGTCCAGTCCGCTGAGCAGAGACACAACGTTAACGAGCAGCAGAAGAAACCCGACAGGAGAACGTCTCCTCAGGCTTTCATGAGACCGAGCCCCGGTTATTGATTCCTCTTCATCACTGAGATCTACAGTGAGAGTTCATCACTGAGATCTACAGTGAGAGTTGATCACTGAGGTCTACAGTGAGAGTTGATCACTGAGGTCTACAGTGAGAGTTGATCACTGAGATCTACAGTGAGAGCTCATCACTGAGATCTACAGTGAGAGTTGATCACTGAGATCTACAGTGAGAGTTGATCACTGAGATCTACAGTGAGAGCTCATCACTGAGGTCTACAGTGAGAGTTGATCACTGAGATCTACAGTGAGAGTTGATCACTGAGATCTACAGTGAGAGTTGATCACTGAGATCTACAGTGAGAGTTGATCACTGAGATCTACAGTGAGAGTTGATCACTGAGATCCACAGTGAGAGGGCACTTCTATCTAAAGTTCTTTTGAGATGTGCCTGCAGTGAAAGAGGAATAACCTTAAAGGAAAAGCTTATTTGTATATATCAAACATATCTTTACACTATATATGAAGCTAGAGCCAGCAGCTGGTTCATTTTATGTATTCATAGTATTTCCTGGTTTGTTCTTATTGTATTGATTGGTGTTATTGTTTAATCTATTGTCCTGCTGTATCAGGGTTTAATGTTGCCGTACTTTGCTTTTGCTGGGCCTCACTGATGAGCTTCTGTGGTTTTATTGTCGTGCTTTAGCTGCTTTATCTGTCAAAGCACTTTGTAAACTGTCTTTAAAGGTGCTTTATAAATAAAGTTATTATTATGTTAGCCTAGCTTAGCATAAAGACTGGATACAGGGGAAACAGCTAGCTTAGCTCAGCCCAAAGGTAACAGACATCTGCTGACCTGCAGCTCTAAAGCTCAGTTAGTGTCGTGTTCTCTTTTAAGGTGGTCTGGATTTGGGTGTTAAGCTTAAAACCTTTCTTTGAGTCAGTCTGTTGTCTGGTGCTTTAGGGATCGGGTGCAACATCAACCTTTTACGGTGCAAAGTGTAAGATGCAGGGGGCAGAATGTCACCTCTACTTCTGGGTCAATACAATCTAAAGTCAGTCATCAGTTATTACAAAAAGTTAACTAGTACCAGCCAGAGTACGTGAAACTCAACCAAACTGCTCAACATAATCTGTTTAACATCTTTTGTGTAGTTTAGCCACCTGTGTGTGTTTACTGTGATACTAACACGGGCTGTACTTTTGCACTTTGATAGTTTGCTTATTGGATTAAATCAAATTAAAGTGGCAGAAATGACAAAAAGACTCGTATCTGCTTCGTGGGAAGGACCTTCAGGTGACGTAGCTGTAGCGACACAAATTCAGTCATCGCCAACCTGAGCGCAGGGTATGCTTTAGGGCGGGGCTTCCCTTGTGATTGACAGGTTGTTGCCGCTACCAGAGTCGTATACGGCGTCTCAACGTCACTCCTCCACAGTCCAGATATGGTCACTTCCTGTTCACTGGTTACAAAAAGCCAACATGGTGACCTGTATTCCAAGATGGCGACGGGCGAAATCGGCAAACTCAAGGCTTCAAAACATCAGTCCACCAACCAACGGGTGACATCACGATGACTACTACGTCCACTTCTTATATACCGTCTGTGCTAACTGATGGTCTCTCTCCCGGAACCGCCGCACGCTCTCCTCCCGGTGAGGTAGTCTTGCGGCGGCAGAAACAAAAGTACGTACGAAAAGAAACGAAAGTACGATTTAATCCAATAAACAATTTATCAAAATGTACAGGAACCCTGTATCAACAACGTGATGGACAAGCCCTTTGAGCCAGATCATCTATAGCAGTTAGTTTGGAAGAGAAACTGAAACATAGTGCACCGTGATATTTAAAATAACCTAAATGATCCTTTAGTAAGTCTGAAGTTAACTGTGAAGACACGGTGAAGCTATTTGGTCATTATTAAGGTTTCCATGAGAGAAACTTTGAGAACCTGTTGAGATTGTTTAGTTCATTTGACAGTTAGTGTCCCAGAGCGTCCAGCCGCCCACAGCAGCCAGATGGTTCCTCTGGAATTAAGAGTATAATTGTCAAAATCACTCCAACACCAGATGTCCAGCTGTCACTGGATCCATTAGAGGTAAGCAGCCAGATGTGCTTAGTGGACCAACTTCAGCTGCCTCTGGGCCACCCATCATTTCACATCTTCACATCGGCAATTCATCTATTAACCAATTAACTTGGCAAAGTATGTTTTTAGTAGAAACTATATTTTATGTTGTATTCCAGTATGTTTCCTTTTGGATCCAACAGAAGAAGCCTTCTGACTCCATGTGGTGAAAGTCAACATCTACTGTACGTATCATTCGATCTAAACACACGTCACACAGTTAAAATGTTCTCTATAGTTCCTCAGTCCACGTTTAACCATCACAGCACATCGTGCGTCCGTCCGTCCGTCCGTCTCACCTGGTGGGCTCGTCAAAGAACATGACCGGAGGGTTGTTGACCAGCTCCAGAGCGATGGCCAGACGTTTGCACTGACCGCCCGACAGAGAGCTGGTACGAGTGTGAGCGCAGTCCAGGAGCCCCAGAGCAGTCAGGATCTCATTCACCTGGACGGGAAAGATATGTTTAAAGTCAGGATTCAGTATTTAAGGAAGTATTATTATCATCTTTTCTTCTGTGTATGTTGAGCGAGTAGATGTGTTTCTCTCACCAGTTCTTTCTTCACCTCCATAGTCTCATCCAGCTTTAAGTTAGCTGAAACCTGAAACAAAGAGGAAGAACGTCTCATAAATCATGTAATGCAACATTCCTGCAGCACGTTGGCACAATAACCATCGACCTCTATCAACATATCCGTTACTGGTTCAGACAGAGTTTAGAGGATGACATCATCACTGCCACAGTTTGAATGGTCTGTGCTCTGAACAGCTCACCATCATGGCCTCTCGGGTCGTGAGGTGTGGCAGCAGCATGTCCTCCTGCATGATGTAGCACGACATCTTCCTGAATGTCCTCAGGTCCCGGGGTTTCCCATTTACCCGGATCTGACCCTTCATCCCTGTTTCCCTGGACACACACACACACACACACACAACTGTTGCTAACTGCAGTGGAAACGCTGTATTTAACTAAAATGGATTCATTCGATTAAAAACATGTTGTGAATCGTGGAAATGATCACATCGATCTTTTTTAAATACATGTTGACTTTTGGATTTATTGTAAATGTTTTGATCACACGAGTCAGAAACAATCCATCACTGGAATCTAAAGCTACAAATAGTATAACACTAATATATTAGAGTAGCCTGGTGTTTGTCTGTAAGAAGAGGAATTTAAATGTGGGAATGAATGAAGCGTCCAACTATTGGATTTTGGTACAGTCCGTACAGTAGAAAGGGCTTTTGTCACTCTTACCTGTATCCAGCCAGAATGTTCATTAAGGTGGACTTCCCGGCCCCTGAGGGCCCCATGATTCCTATCAGCTCTCGACTGCAGAACCTTCCAGACAGGCACTTCAGTAAGGCTTTGAAACCTGGAAACAACACAGAGACCGCTTCATCACGGCTCAACCGACGATAACAAGGACCGCATCAGTCTCTCAGCGAGACCTCACTGTGCGTCCACGTTAACGCTCTGCATCTGTGTCAATGCACACACACTCTGAGTCACTTTCACATGAAACACACAGAGTCAACTCTGTGTTTCAAAATGAGGAACTTCATTTATAGCCATTTTAAATGAAACCTGTAATGGGCATCATGAAAATGTAATAAATGTAATATCAAACACGATAACCAGGATACGTAATGTATAAAAGATATGAAAGGCCTTATCTTTTACTTCAATGACGCTGACAGTAGGTACCAGCTGTGGAAGGTAATTTAGTTAATTGCCGATTCCCTTTGCACAGAAGCAGACAAATCAACCAGTAGGAGGCGCTAGATTCGCAGCAAGGACATGATCCCTCACCAGCTTCCCACCAACAGGGCCGGGTTTCTGCTGCATCATTGGGGACCCTCACAAACACCGTCACTGACGTGAGTCACTGTACCTGTAGTTCAGTCTTAAAAGGCACAAATATCATCGTGCATCACATCCTGCTCTTCTATGTTGTCATATACAAACGCTCCAGATAATAGGAACTTCCTCTCAGTAAACAGGAAAGTAAAACTGCTTTGGTCTGAAAGTATCAGATGTTGCACTTCAGTCTAACAGCATTAACACCGAGCGCTCAGTCACCTGCATCAGCCTCCTACGACATATTGCTTACGACCTTCGAGAGGAGCGGGATCAGAAAACACAAAGAAAACAACAAACTAGAGCTTGTGTTGTTGGAACAACCTGAAGTCCAGATGTTGCTCATGAACAGATGTTGTTAAAAGAGATCAGTGAGATGCACCCTTTTCTTTTAACATGGTTCACTGTGTATAGTTCTTCTCTTTATGTCATATCGTCAGTGTGCTGGAGGATTTTAGATTGTTGCTGAGTAGCCTGATATCAATATAACCCCTCGGCAGTTTACAACATTCGTACTTCTTATTAACTCATCTCACAGCTGTGTTTGGGTTAACAGTCTAAGGCAATAAAAACATAATTACTTAATATGTATAGGCTTGTAAGAGACAGAGAGAGGGAGACAGGGAGAGAGAGAGACAGAGAGAGAGAGAGAAAGAGATAGAGAGAGAGAGAAAGTTCACGTTTAAGTTATATGAAATATTTGTCACATTTCCAAGAAATAGCTTTGCACTGACATGTTAATGCTGCTAAGAGTGTTCAGACATGCCTTTTTATGCCTAGTTTAACCAGAAAATGCTTTTATTTGAGCCAAATTACAGCAGATTTATTCTTTTATTAATATGTAATGATGGATCAAAACATATAAGAAGTACAGAAAGTGCATAACGGTGAAACATGTTATGTGACTCACTGACTCAGCTGCTGCTGGTGTCTGTTTAATCAATGTTTGATTTATTAATTAATGAAAGGAGTGTCTTGCTGTTGTAGGAACACTCATTGTTCAACTTCACCTTCCTTTCCTTTCACCCTACCTCACTTCACCTTCCTTTCCTTTCACCCTACCCTCACTTCACCTTCCTTTCCTTTCACCCTAACCTCACTTCACTTTCCTTTCACCCTAACCTCACTTCACCTTCCTTTCCTTTCACCCTAACCTCACTTCACCTTCCTTTCCTTTCACCCTACCTCACTTCACCTTCCTTTCCTTTCACCCTACCTCACTTCACCTTCCTTTCCTTTCACCCTACCCCACTTCACTTCCCCTCTTTTTCATTCTATCTAACTTCACCTTCCTTCCTATTGATTCTACCTCACTTCACCTCTCTTCCCTTCACCCTACTTTGTTTCCCTTTAACCCTAACTCACTTCATCTCCCTTCATTTTCACCCCTCACCTCTTTTTCATCCTACCTCACTTCACCTTCCTTCCCTTTAATCCTACCTCACTTCACCTCTCCTGTTCATCCTTCCTCACTTTCCCTTCCTTTCCTTTCATCCTACCCCACTTCACCTCTCCTCCCTTTCCCCCTACCCCACTTTACCTCGCCTCTTTTTTTATCCTACCTCACTTTCCCTTCCTTTCCTTTCATCCTTCCCCACTTCCCCTCCCCTCCCTTCTCCTCTCCTCCTCTCCGGTCAGCTACATTATTGATGACCGAAACCGTCTCAGATGATGCAGCACTTACTGGAACCCTCAGAGCAAACCCTCCAACACATCCACAGCGTACTCTTAACATCAGACTCATGGATAGAGGCCGGCTGGTTCACATCGTCTTACTTACATTTACAGGGTTAGTGAAGACACATTACACTGCTGTAAATGTTATTTTGAGTGAATGGATCGGTAAGAAAGTCTATTTCTTTGAGAACAGGTGGATATTGCTCACTCAGCTTTCGGAGCTCCAGTATTCTGTGAAGGTTTAGGACTGGTTTAGGTTTTGGGTTGAGGGGCTGAGATTTGTCAAACACGTTGATCCAGAGCTAAATATAATTACAACTCATATCTTACGTCATTCAATTTGCTGTGAATATTCGTGTTCAGGATGCTTCCTAGTTAAGATCTTAGGAGAGTGCTTTTAATCTGAGGAGGGAAGCTTTCTTCTACCGACCAGTTAGTCCTCATCTATTCGTTTTCTCAATTGTTAAAACAAACAACCGACATACTCAGTGACTGTAATCTTTGTATTATCGAGAGTTAAATGATGTGATTTAAATGAGTAAAGTGAAAGTGATTTGTAATGTGCATCTCTGTCACGTTCAGGGAGCAGCACAGACAGGAAGGACCTGGATGCAGAACTCAGACGGGCAGATAAAAAGAAAATACTTCAATAAAACAAGAAGTTTACAAAACAAACCTCCACAACAAAGGATGAACCGACACAGAACAAAGGAACTGAGGTTGATGAAATAGTGGCTGAGTAACAAAGAAAGTGAGAACAGTGGAGCAGGATGTGTGAAAAAACTCACAAACGACAGAAATAAAACCAAACATGACGCATGAGGAGAGAACTTCAAAATAAAACAGGAAACAGACAAAAACCCAAATATATGACAACCTGTGGTCCAAGAAGCCAAATCACCAGCATATTTACACGTTAGGCCTGCAGGCTACAGGGCTTTGTTATTGTGAAAAGAACTTCACTTTAAATTCTACAGTTTTGTGCGCTTACCTCAGTGTTAATAAGTAATTCAACGTTCTTTACTGTAAATATTCTGTATTTCAACTTTTCATTTAACCCGTGCTGCATGTGGATCGTTACCTTCAGTGCATAAGATTCAAAATGACTTTGAAACTTTGATCTGTTGATCAGTTTGAAGCCCCAAGTTTGGTGTTTTGGTCGTCGCCATCTTGGCTTTTTGCAACCAGTGAACAGGAAGTGACCATATTTGGACTGAGGAGGAGTGACGTAGAGATGCCGTATATGTCTCTGGTAGAGACCTGTCAATCACCGTGTAGCCCCGCCCTAAAGCATCCCCTGCTTTATGGTCTGTTTGACTCTAAATGGACCATAATGTACTAAATGAACATCATGCTGTATTGAAGAAGACTTGAAACTAGAGATTGAGACCATAAACTCATGTTTACAATGTTTACTGAGGTAATAAATCAAGAGAGAAGTAGAGTCATTTTCTCATAGACTTCTATACAACCAGAGGAGTCGCCCCCTGGTGGACACTATAGAGAATGCAGGTTTAAGAGACTTCCTCATTAGCTTCACTTGTCAGAACCGGAGGCTGATGCCTGATTAAAATACAGCCAACGCTAGCATGTGCACGGCTCCTGCATTAGTGTATTACAGTCTGTGACTCCACTGAGCTCATTGATCTTCTGTGTGATAATCCATGGACTCGGATGGATCCAGTGTGTCAGAAACAATCAGCCCTCCTGCTCCGTCTTCTGTTCCCGCTGTAGGGAGATGATCTCGACAAGAAGGATCAATAAAGAGGTTTCGCTGCAGCAACTGTAAGCATCAGTCAGAGTGAGGATGACCAACGCCGAATGGAGGTGAGTTTACTTGTCTCTCTGTTGCTGCTGAGCCTCATACACCGGCTTTAAGCTAATTCTTATTCCTCACCAGACGTCTGGTCCGTGTGTCCTCAGAGCTGTTTGATCCACAGCACAACTCGGCTGACTGTGAGCGGCCTAATAGACAAACTCCTGCACTAAGACAAACATGTTCTTTCAGTTATGTTTCGTAGTCTTCTTGTAATTACCACTGAATTTATTCTACTTCTACTTCAGAGTTTAAATAGTTGAATTAATATCAAATCAAATCAACTTTTCATGTCACACATTAGCAATTAATTGGTGAAATTAAGCCTCAACCCTTCCTACTATGAGGAGCAGTTTGGGGGTCTGGTGCCTTGCTCAGGGGAACTTCAGCAGAGCCCAGGAAGCCAACGGGCACCTCTCAAACTGTCAGTACACACTCTGTATTTGGTCGGTGTTGGGACTTGAACTGGTGACCCTCTGGTTCCCAAACCAAGTCGCCACAGACTGAGCTTCCTAGATACAGTTTGTGTTATTATTACTAGATTACTAGATTGTATATATACATGTATGTATGTGTGTATATGTGTATATGTACATATCTACCTCTCCTCCTCCAGCACGGGCCCTCCTGGATGGTGTAGGAGAGGTCGCTGAACTCCAGGTCCACGGCGGAGCGTTTGGGGAGGTGGGAGAAGCGCTGAGCTTCGGTGATGTGGTTCTCCACCTTCTTCAGGTGGGTCAACATGGACGCGTCCTGCTGCTGGACGCCTCCGTTACACACGACCACCTCCTCTACGTGGATGCTCACAGAGTCGGGTTCCAGCGCCTTGTTGTCCATACCGGCTCTGTGTCTGCGAGGAAGCGAGTCAGTCATTAGCTTCATTACCTGCTGACGTGTCTCATTTTTAAACACCTGCACCGGGGGGTTTGGTGCCTTGCTTGCATATTTAGAGGTTGTTTAATAAAAGTTCTACGTTCCTCCTGAAACAACAGAGCAGCAGGACACTGGAGCCAGTCAGCAGCTCAGCTTTATGCCAAAAACAGAAGAGGAGGAAGAAGAGAAATATAATAATATAAAATACAACAACAGGCCTGACCATAAAAGCTGGCAGCATACAGTAAAGCCCAGACTTCACTATAAAAAGGTGCTTTTAGGCATTTAATGAATGTACAGTCGACATGTGTCGACTGTACATGGCGCTGCAGAGAAAAACACATGATGATGATTTATTAGTTTGGGAAAGCTGAGGGTTAGAGTAAGGTGGGAGGAGCTCCAGTGACATGTTCAGCATAGATGAAGAAAGAAGAAGAAAGTGGAGTAATGAATGTAGTCAGAGGCTCTTTGTGTGTTCAAGGACTTTAAGCTGCTAGTTTGTAAGAAGAGTAGTGCCATCCAATGACTTTGTTGGTATTCTTATAGAACATAACCTTCATACAGCGGTTTGTATATCTTATGAAAAAGTTACTCCTCATTTTCAGAAAGCTGCAGTCATCACATGATCCACTGGTATCCAGTGTGTAGAACGTGTTTCACAGAGAAACAGTCCTGTTCCTGAGCCTCACCACTGCTTCACTGTCCACAGACAGGCAGCCATGACAGACATAACATAAGACAGAGTGCTGCATAGTGCTGATGATGCAGAGACAGCGGTGAGTAACAGCATGTCTCACCTGGCTGTGTGTGTGTGTGTGTGTGTGTGTGTGTGTGTGTGAGAGAGAGAGAGAGAGAGAGAGAGAGAGAGAGAGTGTGTGTGTGTGTGTGTGTGTGTGTGTGTGTGAGAGAGAGAGAGTGTGTGTGTGTGTGTGTGTGTGTGTGTGTGTGTGAGAGAGAGAGAGAGAGAGAGAGTGTGTGTGTGTGTGTGTGTGTGTGTGTGTGTGTGTGTGTGTGTGTGTGTGTGTGTGAGAGAGTGTGTGTGTGTGTGTGTGTGTGTGTGTGTGTGTGTGTGTGAGAGAGAGAGTGTGTGTGTGAGTGTAGAAACCCTATAGCAGCTCAATACCAGTTATGATGAAGACATGTGTCGTCAAGTCTCTCACATGTGAGCGAATCAACCACATCTCAGTATGATAGCTGCTATGTTACATTCACACACAAGCTTTCTTCTTCCGTACAGACCTTTATATATATATACTGTATATATATATGTATATAAATATACATATATATAAGAGTAAACCACTTTAGAAGATATGGCAACCCATCTCCCATCTCAGCAGATTGATAGCGTCTCTTTTTAATCTTGTATTGTGGATGTGATTAAATACCTTATTCATTGTACTAGATGCTGCCCTGTGTCTCTCTATGTTTAATCAGTTATATAATGTTATTGTCACTGTTACCTATTTGATTTTTAGTTTGAGTTGTTTGTGTGTTGTCTTGTTGACTTTGTTCTGTTATTTATCATTTAATGGCTACGTGCCGTGTTTGTCCTTGAAAAAGCAAAATATTTAGAAAATCAACATCAAGTACTTTGAGTTCCCTAAACATGACCATAAAAACATGAATCATATTTTAGTAGCCAGGAGAGGACAATGAAAGAAAGTCACATGTAATGAATGAGGTTCCTTTGCCTCCTCTTAGATCTCTGAATGGTTTTTGCAAGATTCCATCGCACCCAAATAAACAAAAAACAACTCAGCAGCCACATGGTGATTGTTTCCTTCAGTCCGGTATCGTGTATCACAGACCAGCTGATAAGAGACCTCCGGAGCAAAAAAGCTTTTAAATTGGTCAGTGACTCCATTTACGTGCACAAAATATTTGTCCTTATTACAAAAAAAGACAATATTCCTACTCAGCTGTTAACACGGTTACTGAAAATGAATACTAATATACTAATAATCCTGTTAACATGCAGCCATTCATACTCTGATTATTAACGTATTCGGTGGAGGTTCCTTCAACCATCTTCTTGAAAAGGTCCGCGTTGTGATATGTGTTCATATCCAAAAAGCTGTTGATATCCAGGTCTTTCAAAGTGTTTTAAAAGTGGGTGTGTTTCTCTTTCTGACCAGACATGTGGGCTTTTCTTTTGTTCACGACCAGCACAGAGCTGTGTTACAAACTGCTGTAAAAACCCAACTGAGACGCACATTCTGAATGCCCCAATACATGAATAATATCGACATATTCCACATGTCTTAATCGCAAAATGAACCATTTGGAAAAAGATCTAAGTCAGAATATCCAATGCAGGTTCAGCATGAAGATTTGTAGTTAAAAATAGGAAACTACATTCCCGTACAATGAAACCGCATTTTCAATTAAGTTTGGAGGGAAAGGTATTTTTTCTGTTTTTGACGTATTACAAATACGTTTCTTATCAGTCAGCAGAAGCCAAACCACGATGTTTTTACTAAACCTAAGCGAGTAGTTCTGTTGCCTGAACATAACCAGGTCATTTTTATTTTGTTGCCATGTCCAATGTTTTACAAAAAGGAGAAAATCCGTTTCCCTTGAAATGTGATTGAGAATTCATACTAGTTGTATGGGAACCTAATTTAGTAGGAGACGGGTTTGACTGGCGATACTTCATTATTAGTCGAGCTTCAGTGGAAACGAAGCTCGTCCTGGCAGGACAATGGAAATATGCAACCCGCCCTGTGATCGAGGTGATTACCGATCATCGGAATAAGAGATACGTCTAATCTACTCTCTACAGCGCAGACCGCTGTTAGAAATGGTTCCCAAGTCTGAGGTGGTACAGTAATTTGTCCTTTTTTTGAGACAGAAGTCTCATTTAATCACTCATGGGGTTCTTAATCCCTTTGGGGATTAAAATCAACTTTCTTTTCCACCCTTGATCTGCCCGGAGGCGGGAGGGGCTCGGGAGCTACCGGCTTGGGAACAAATCTGCAGACTCAGGTACACTACCAAGCACCGAGCTAATGTATGGGAATCCACTGCTCCTTCGCTTGCCCTCCCACACCATACCTCCAACGCGGACACATTTCACTGACAGCCTCGGAGAGGGAAGCCAAATGGTGTCAAATAGTCCTGAGAAACGGAAAACGTAACGCCAACGTGTCACGAGTCCACCTGGATGGAACAGCACCGCTCTGGACGGAGAGGGTTGGAGAGGAGAGTTGGAGAGTCAACCCGCTGACCTGAGATCATACCGCTTCAGATTATCTACTGTACCGCGGTTACACTTCTATCTGACTCTAAGACTTGATGCCCCGAATACGGCAGGATTAAAAAGCCAATTACAGTCAATCAAAGTGGTCAGGAACAAGCAGCTAAATGGAGACATCAAAGTGATGATAGGAACTCATGCCAACTGCCTGGTTTACCTGGAATGAACTCTCATCTATAGATGTAGTCTCTCTGTGCACTCTTGTTTACAGCCATTAACAAAGCTATGAAAGAAAGCACAATAAAACACACCATCACTGGGGCTTTACACACTTGCACCAACCTTTATGTTATATGTTAAAATTGAAGAAATAGTTTTGGAAAATTGTTCTCAAGCCTGTCCACCAAACATGAAACAAGAGTAGCGCTGCATAATTCATCGACATTTTATCGAAATCGCAATAAAATTGGTCTCCTGTAATATTCAAATAACAGCAGACAAAATATTTGTTAATACGTGTTTCTGTTAAAATGAGAATAGCGATATTAACATAATCATTCCTTCTAATATCGCAAATCATATCACAATTGCATTATCAGTCCAAACAATTGCAATTAGATAGTTAAAAAAAAAATGTTCAGCCCTGATTAGCTTAGCTTAGCATAAAACAGCTAGCCTGGCTCACTCCAGAGTTTAAAACCTGAACTTCCAGCACTGTCTCGGACAGTGTTGTAGAAAATGCAGTGACTTGCACGGCTTCATAAAGAGTGAAGAGTACCGGCTTTTAACTGTGGATTTATTGCTATTATTATTTACAAATGGCCACATGCTTCTTCCCCTTTTTATGGTTACAATAAATAAAAATGGCAATTTAGCGAGGAAGCGAATTTTCCTCCATTTCTAACCCTCTCTGTGATACACAGGTTCTTGTATCTGTATGTGTATTTCATCTTTGCCATCAGAAGATAGAGATTTGATCGACGACTTATTGCCGCAATAAAGTAGATCTGTCACTGCCCACGGTAAGAGAAGATTCGTGCTTGAATATGAAGGCCATTACCATTTTCATGAGGCTGACATACTGTGACTTCTTGACTTTTGATTTGATGAAGAATATTCCAGAGTTTGGTCATGACCTTTATTCACAGAAGTGACTTTATCCCTGTGTTTTGATGGATGTAAAATGTCAGCTCTGCAGAAGCTAACAGCCACTGGTGATATCCCACATTCTAGGATAGTATTTAACCGCACTGCACTCACTGGTGTAAGTATAGTGTGAGGCTGCTATGAAAGGCCTATAAAACGCTCTTTCAGCAAAAGTCATACAGCTGCTTTTCAATGGCACCAAGTTCTTCAGAGTAGAAATTCACCCTTTAACCCTTTACTTCTTGGTTGCAATATGTTTTGAATGAGGAATGTTCCCGGGTCATTCTGGGGAAACCGCAAAACTGAAGTGGCCAAAGCACAACTCTGAGTCTCAACACATGTCACTGAGAGATGATCTCTACGAGTGTAACAGAAGTGGATTCTGACTCTGGGCGATAAAACTGAGATTAAATACCACTACTTTAGAGTATTTGGAAGTATTTTAGTTGCTATTTGTATTCTTGATTTTTATCGTTTTGGTACTAGTCATTTCTGGGAAAAATACTGTAATTTTTATTCCGCCCTCCCTTTAATTTCCCCTATAAGAGCCAATAAACGATTACATCACAGATATATTAAGTATATAGTTGACACCATGCTTTTTATATTAAACTTATTAAATTCCTACAGTCACAAACTGTGTCATAAAGCGGGTGACCAAGGTGGCTCACTGGGTTCGATCCTCGGCTGGGACGTGTCACGTGTCGTAGTGTCCCTGAGCAAGACACTGAACCCCAGGCTCCCCGGGCGCCTGTCATTGGCAGCCCACTGCTCCCTATATACAGGGATGGGTCAAATGCAGAGACAAATTTCCCCCTTAAAGGATCAATATAGTATAATAAATTAAATTTTAATAAATAAAAAAAATTAAATAAATGAGAATGTATGTTCTGTGTAGGTTGAAGTTAGAGGTAATGAGTACATGTAAATATGCTGCTGTGACTCTATGCACTGCAATAATTAATACACATGGTTTCTAATTGTTGTGTCAGTGAACAGCCTCCTAGTAATACTGGCTGTCCCTAGATAACATGAGCGGGCTGAATATAAAGGATATTAAGACCCAGGGAAGTGGGTTAATAGTGCTGGTCTCCCATGACTTTGTAAGAATAAGAGCTAATTCACTGAACAGGCTTTGACAGGTGTGAAAAAAAAACCTTCCGAGCTCACATACATTCCTAGTACGAGCTCCAGCATTCAGAGGCTCCATAAGCTACAGCAGCACTTCTTACTCACGAGACAGAAGCTGAAGTAGAGAAGGGGGAAGGGTTGATTTATCCTAATGTACAGTAGCAAACTATCTCAGCTGAGCAGTTCATAAGGGACGATGTCATAAATAAATAAGAGACTAAACTACTGGATCGTTACCGGGCAAATCATAGCTGATGCTTCGGTATTAATCTTGTTAACGTTAGCCAAAAATAACTCAATTAACCAACTGAAGTAACAGTTAACGGTTATTGTGACGTAGCCTAACGTTAGCTTATAACACGATTAACGTTCATTTTAAGATAACAGTTATATTTAAAGTGCATGATTTAATACCACAAATTAAACAGAAAGTCAACGTAAATGACATATAACCAATGTTAAAACACTTTTCAGGTGCATTTACATCGACTTTTTACTCATGTTGACGCTCTTTACTTTCAAGTCGCTAATTTACTGTACGTAACAATTAGCGACTTGTTCCGCTTTATTTAAATGACTGCGTAAACCAACGGAACATAATGAGATGCGTTAAACTGGTGGACAGGGCAGGGACCCGCCTGTACAGTGACACAACCAGGAGGAGAGATGAGTCATATAAGATAAAAAAGGAGAGTCATCAGGACCTGATAACACAGTTAAGAGGAGCACAAAAAGGAGCTTACGTTCACTGCTGTAGAGTGAAGTGTCGTAGTCCTCCGCGGTGGTTCTGTCTGTCGGGATGTCGTTATCCTGGTGCAGCATTCAGCATCAAACACGTTGTCTGTTCCGGTCTGACGCAGCTACAGCAGCGCTGCACGCCGGAGCAGAGCACAGGAGAGCGGGGAGGGCGGAGCGGACAGGAGGGGTTGGGTGGAGGAGGAGGAGAGAGGAGGAGGTGGTGGAGGAGGTGGGAGAGGAGGAGGAGAGAAGGGAGAGGTGGAGTGAGAGGAGGAAGAGAATGAGGAGGTGGAGGAGAAGGAGGGGTTGGGTGGAGGAGGAGGAGGAAAGGAGGATGAGGAGGAGGATGTTACGGTCTGTGTAGATGTTACCTTCCCTTCCCGTGTAGATGTTTCCTTCCCGTGTAGATGTTTCCTTCCCGTGTAGATGTTACCTTCCCTTCCCGTGTAGATGTTTCCTTCCCGTGTAGATGTTTCCTTCCTGTGTAGACCTTTCATTCCCGTGTAGATGTTACCTTCATGTGTAGATGTTACCTTCCCGTGTAGATGTTACCTTCATGTGTAGATGTTACCTTCCCGTGTAGATGTTACCTTCATGTGTAGATGTTACCTTCATGTGTAGATGTTACCTTCATGTGTTGATGTTTCCTTCCCGTGTAGATGTTACCTTCATGTGTAGATGTTACCTTCATGTGTTGATGTTTCCTTCCCGTGTAGATGTTACCTTCATGTGTAGATGTTACCTTCCCGTGTAGATGTTACCTTCATGTGTAGATGTTACCTTCCCGTGTAGATGTTACCTTCATGTGTAGATGTTACCTTCATGTGTTGATGTTTCCTTCCCGTGTAGATGTTACCTTCCCGTGTAGATGTTACCTTCATGTGTAGATGTTACCTTCCCGTGTAGATGTTACCTTCCCGTGTAGATGTTACCTTCATGTGTAGATGTTACCTTCATGTGTTGATGTTTCCTTCCCGTGTAGATGTTACCTTCCCGTGTAGATGTTACCTTCATGTGTAGATGTTACCTTCCCGTGTAGATGTTACCTTCCCGTGTAGATGTTACCTTCATGTGTAGATGTTACCTTCCCGTGTAGATGTTACCTTCATGTGTAGATGTTACCTTCATGTGTAGATGTTACCTTCCCGTGTAGATGTTTCCTTCCTGTGTAGATGTTTCCTTCCAGTGTAGATGTTTCCTTCCCGTGTAGATCTTTCCTTCCTGTGTGCTCACATGTTCTCATATGTTAATGTTCTGCTCTGACTCTTCCTGTAGGAATCAGAGACTTGTAGAACTCCTCACAGTCTTTGTAAATGTGACACACAACAAGCAGCGACTCGTCAACAAGGACTAAATATCTCAGAGACGGAACCGACCGCCAAACATGACCGTAACGTGTTCAGACCTGAGAACGTACACAACATACAATGAGTACATTGACACTATCCTCTCTGTCACTCACCCCCTCCTGTCTCTCATCCGACTCTGACCCCCCCCCCCCCCCCACACACACACACACACACTCGCCATTATTATTACTATCTGTACAAAGGTAACAAAATGTGCTGAGCAGCATGAAGCTAAAGCTCAGTATTTAACACGCTTTATTTCATAACAGTTTTTGGGCATAAAATAAACAAACAAAGAAGCATGATAACTAGTGAAAACATGATACAAGCCTTCCAACCTATGCATGATGAGCTCTAGGGTTGTTCCCAATTAATTCAATAAGCTGCAGTTCCCCAATTAGAAACTATTTAATTGTGAATTGTAGATAAAAAATAATCCAAGTTCTTTTTCTGAATGTGTCTGATTTCCTCCTCCACATGCAGGAAATGTAGTTGTATAAATATGAATTCTGTCCTTTGACACCGTGTGTGTTGTGTCCAGTCAGCTGATTAGTCGGCATGCATGAGGAAACGTTGACTTGGTCTATCTTAGAGACGACAAAATGTCAAAGTGAAGTAGTGGCGTAACAAAGGAAAGCTGATAAGAAGAGTATAAAGACGCAGATTTAAAGATTTGGCGCAATATTAAAAACTGTTTTTTGTGTGTTTATTTTAATAAAAAAAGGCTTGTTGACTCTATGAAATTCACTTTAGTGACATTCATCAGTGACCAGTTAAGGCGAAGGTTCAGGTATTTAAACTTTTACCCAAGTTTATTATTTTATTCTGCTGTATTGACATTAGAAGCATTGTGCTTCTACAACAAAACACTACAGATTATTGAATGTATTAGTAGTGTGCTTTATTGCTTCATAAGTGTCTCAGCAATAGAAAGATTTCCTCAGGTTATGCTGAAATGTCCTGGAGGTCTACAGAGACCTCTGCTGGTAAAGTACCTCACTTACAGGAGAACATGTGATGAACTATATCAAAGGGTGTGCCACATGGTATACAGAGCACCATTTTATCTTATTGATGTACTGTGCTACATAAACTGAACCGGCTGGTTCCCATAATATAATATATATGGATCTTATTCCCACGATATAAATGTACTTTGATCGTCCGGGTAATGCGTCAGTATCAAACAAAGCTGACAACAAGCAACTGTGACATTAAACAGAAAACACAGATCATCTTCAATAGAATAGCTTGTATGTTACGTATGTTAGTTTAGAGAATATTTGAGATGAAACTGAAAGAGAAAGAGTGTCAATAACAAATCCATCTGCTGCATCAGCACCGTGGATCCATCAATAATCAGAACATTTAGTTCTTGTGATATTTCAGAGTCGTGTTCGGGGCCATAAATTGTAACCGGCACAAACATCAGTCAGATAAAGAAATGAATGAGTCACTAAGAAATTCAACTAAACAAACCTTCTGCCCCTGCACTCTCTCTCTACTCGGGCAGTGGTTCTCAACCTGGGGGTCAGGACACACAATAATATATATACTGTATATATATATATAAACATATTAGGAATAAAATAACATATGTTAGACTGGGGAATATTTTTTAAACATACATCGCCTGTACCAGTGATATAATGTGCCTCAGAATAGATTGCATTGAGTGTAACCACACCCCCTAGTGCACCCCTGTTCAACAGAAACACAGCAAAAGGTGCCCTTCCAGTGGAGAAAACATGATGAAGACAACACAACATGAAAGTTCCCCGTCATGACTTTAAGCACAAAAACTACTTGTTTCAGGCTAGGGAACAGTTGTGGTCATGGTTAAAAAAGAATACAAGATGTATATGTGTCTGATGTGATATTCTCTAGTTTTCACCTGATGTACCTTGCTTCTCACTCTCTCTTCCCCAGTCACCACCACTTCATGCTGGCATGCTTAGAGATGTATGCAACCTTAATAAAACACCATCCAGGGAGCTGATGGAGGAGCACCTTCACAGATCATGCAGTATTTCTGAAGGTCATTGTTTTGTCGTACAGTTTGCAGAACAAATATTATTTCATAACCCTCAAGGTGACATTTGAATTGGCTCAATGGAACATTATCAGCTTCCTTTGTTCTTTCAATCTAAGATCAACACAGTTCACTCTGCAAACAGTGACGACTGGAATAAAACAGCAGCGTGAGCGTCAGCCTCGGTAGTGATGATGGTTCCTGCTCTGCTGTCTGCAGCTCTGCTGCTCCTGCAGCTTCCTGGGACTCTGACTCAAGGTAAGCTTCAGAATAAAACACAAGCTCGGAGCAGTTCTGTATTGTTTTACTGGATATCAACATGTGATATCTTCCCTCTGCTTCTATCTTCCCTGGTCACCAATGGTTCAGCGAGGAAACCGGCTCCCATTGACGTGGTGGTGGAGAACAGCTTACTACAAACCAAACCTGTGACCTTCAGCACACATGTGGAGCAGAGAGGCATCCTGCTGGGTGCTCTGAAGACACTCAGCGCCTCCAATGCCGACTTCAAGTAAGGTCGTAACATCAGTCGTCACCTGAGAGTCACGAGGTTTTTTAAATAATATGGAACTTTATTTGCAAAATCAGCTTAAACTCTGCAATCGTGATTCTTTGGCATCTCACAAAATACTTCAATAAATTACATTTTTAATTCCTTCGAGATAATTTGTGCTCAGAGCAGGAAATGCTGCGTACAATCTCTTCAGCTTGTGTTAAACACAGACTTTATTTCAGACATCTAAACTAAAACACATTGAAGTGTGGATGTTTTTAATTCTTCCAATTCGCCGGATGAGAATTAAGAGAATGATTTTGTCCTGATAAAAGCAACCTGCCACCTGATGACAATCAGCCGTTGCCCACATTGAAAGTAACGTGTTGGGTCCTTCGTTCCTGCAGGTTCACCTACAGCGAGGATCCAAACTACGGTCCGTACCTGGAGAGCGTGAACGGAGTGGCTGGAATCGATGCAGACCACACATACTGGGAGCTGCTGGTCGAGACTCCAGACGGCAAAACCATCAAACCTGACGTTGGTGAGTCCTCCGAGCAGACGTCTGTCAGTCGGTCTCTTCTGTTGTAATCTTCCTGTAAACCAGATTATAATAAACGACATGGCTCCTTTTACCTTTTGTTTGCAGGTATTGGATGTTACATTCCCAGCGCACATCAGCGAATCATCCTGAGATTTACAAAATGGTGAAGAGTCAGTCGACTGTTTGATGATGAACAACCACTCAACATGAATCTGTGTTCGATGTTGAGTAACAATGTCATCTGAATAAAATAGTCTTCCATGCATTGATTTTATTGGTTTTTCCAACATAAGTGAATAAACAGCTGATATTATTGTTGGGTTTTTAAATGTTTGATATCTAATGTGTTTCAGCCAGCGTTTCATTTAATGTCTAAGAAGGTACTTCTCATTTTTGGTGCGTTTTTCTACGATTCCAGCTCCGTCTTTACAGGAAACAACTTATTTAGGTTTAGACAACAAAACTAAGTAACAGTCTAAGTAGTGTGACAGAAGGACAATCAACTTTTTAATTGCACATCCCATGCAGCTTGATATGTATGAAGTCATTATTCTGTTCCTTTTGATCTCATTTATTGATATATTACACTACTTTTGTGCAAGCACCAAAACTATTTAACAGTGGTTAACATGAGTGAAGGAATGGTTTCATCAGAGAATTCAAGAATTTCAACAATCGGACTTCAACTTTACAGCTTTAAGGCCAAATGATGTCTTTAAACAGTGCTTTGGGACACATTTTAACCCCTATTACATAAAGCTGACTTTGTTTCTGTACATTTTGATATGAAACACTCGGGTGTCTGGTTATAAGAAAAAATATATATTAAACAGTGCCTTTAGGAAAATATGCAAAAATAGAGAAAATGACCGTAGACCTGAGAGAAACAGAAATGAAATTGCGTGTAAGGGGCTGAGGTCCAGGGTAGTTAGAGGACTCTACAGTCTGACCAGAGGGCTCCATCCACTCCTCAGGAGAGCAGTGGGATCAGGTGAGGCAAGAGACACACCTGGAGCTGATCTATCATCAGGGAGACGAATAAACGTGAATGAAATCACCTCGATCCATACGGCTAAATAGCACTAGAGGTAAGAGACAAAGTATGTTTGTTTATTTAAGTGAACCGACACTTTAAAAACACGGCAATGCTGCAGATGTTTTGGCTTTTTAAACGTGTTGGAATCACAAATGAATCAGTAAAAGTAAGAGGAACTGAACATATTCATACTTTTAAATATTTACAACTTTGACTTCAGGTCCTGACACGTCTTTAAAGGCTCCTCATCGTATCTCTGCACAGCCTCTAGAGGGACTCCTTTAAGGACCAGGAGGGTCGGTTTGTGATGATTTTAATCAACTTCATGAACATTCAGAACTCCCCTTCTGGAACAACTGTACATTTAAAGGAAGATACTTTTCTTCTTGACAAAATCAAAACTTAATATAAACTTTTAAGGAGAATAATCAGATTATAGGCTACAAATAATGAAAAACACATTTGTTTGTGTCATTTGAACACAAGGTTGACAGATGTTTGGATAAATCTACGATCATCTCATGTAAAAAACGGATCCCTTTACCAGCCAATTAATTAACAGATTTCATGCTGTAAAGAAGATTTTTATTCAAACAAAGCATGTTAAAGGAACAGTACTATGTAATCACACACCCAAAGTAATATGAAGAAATCATCATGAGGAAGTATCAAGCAGGACATGTAAGGTGGCGGTGGATTCCCTGAGATAATCATTCAAAATCAAAGTAAAGTCAGTTGTTTCCTAGTTCGTTGTTCCTTCCTGCATGTGTATTTATCACACTGTTTGGATTAGATAGGACACAAATGGGCTTCAGTTCATCTTTGAAAAACACAATCGTACAGGTTTCTGGCTTTGATCCCATGTTGGCTCCCAGCGGCTGCTGATCCTTTAGTACTTGTTAAAGTTCAGGACGATTGTTTCGTTTGCACGCGGAATGTAACACCCGATACCTGCACACAAGAAAACAAGATTATAGTCTGATTTACAGGAAGGACGACTGTAAAAAAAGACAGAGGTTGACTCACCGACATCCGGCCTGATGGTCTTGTTAGTTCTCTTGACCAGCAGCTCCCAGTAGGTTCGATCAGCCGAACATCCGGACACACCGTTCACACTCACCAGGAACGGGCCGTAGTTTGCATCCTGTGTGTATGTGAAACTGCAAGGACAACAGGAGGTGGTATTTAAAAAAACATTGTCATTCAGACTCGTGACTTTTATGTCAATGTTCCTCGCGGCTTCACTCATTTATGAATGATGTGATGATCTCATACCTGAAGCCTACATTTGAGTCCTGCAGTCTCCACATTGCACCCAGTAGGATTCCTCTGTAAACCACATAGGTGGAGTAGGTCTGATTGGGAGCGTTGGTCACAGAGTTTGTAATGTGGACACTGATGGGAGTCTGATTAGAATCTGAAGATAATGAGTGAATAATCAAGTGTTTAATAAGCAGGCCAAACAATATCCTATAACTGCAATAACTTATGATTCTCGATAGCTGGGGACATCTTTGAGTTTTAATAAAAACATTTTGAAGCTTACCTTCAGCTGGAGCTCCAGGAAGCAGCAGCAGCAGCAGGGCTGCAGAGAGGAGAGCGGGAGTCATCATTCTGCTGAACACCAGACTGACCTGTTAGCTGCAGAGGAACAAAACAAATCAGCCTTCAAGAAGTTGCTCAGATCTTTTACAAAAGCAGGAAAAATGCTTCCTTAGTTTAGCACAAGTTATTACGAGATTTTACGTTTTACAACCAGTTTCCATCCACGTCTCAGTACAGGACCTTAATCCTTCAGCTGGAAACTCTCCTGCCTTTGAAACGTTTTACTGCTAATAGTAAAAGTAAAATGTGTGAACCTTTTAACTGCATGCCCGACCATCAGAGCCATCGACAGTATGATCTTTTCCTCCCCACTCTAACCAGTAACTGACCTGTAAGGGTGCGAGAGATCTGATGGGAAGTCCTTCCTCCTTCAGTTAGCTCAGCTCCTGTTGTCCGGACTCCTGCTCAGTTGCTTTATAGCTCTGAAACAACCAGTCGTCACACATCAGGCTGATACCCAGCTGAGCCATTTAACATTCCAAAGTGTTCTCACAGTCACAGGATGACATGTGCAACAATGAACAAAGCACACATGAAGCAACGGTGACACATATTCCTCAAACGTCAAGAGAAGGAAGTTCACCCTTCGACTAAAGGACTCAACCGGTTTTATTCAGAGTAAGAACATGTTCATTTAAAGGTATTCTATGGTGATGCATTTTATGGTTCCCTCTATAGATCAGCCGTGGCTAAATATATATAATAATAATAATTTAATATTTATATAATATATATTAGTAATAGTGTTTGCCTTTTTGGTTTAGAGGGTATGATTTCAATTTGTCATATTTATTCTTATCAACCCAAGATGTTCCTCTTTGCTAGTGTTTTGGTACATTTTGTAAAAAATAAATAAGTTTAATAAAACCTTAAGTAAAGAGGTCAAAACGTACCACATGTACTTCCTTGTCATTTACAAGTGCCTTCATCATTTCAAGTGTTTATTGTAACAAAAGAAATGTTATTTTATTCAGCAATGATTTGGACATTTTGATGAGCGGATCCTGCAAATGTAAACGCACATGTATGAAATTGCTTTGTGAGGGAATTGACTTTGCAGTTGTTACACAGGTTAGACCCAGTGCTGCCGTTACACAGGTTACACAGGTTACACAGGTTACACCCAGTTCTGCCATTATACAGGTTACACAGGTCGGACCCAGTGCTGCCGTGACACAGGTTACACAGGTTACAGCCAGTGCTGCCGTTGCATGCCATAGTAAAGTTTACCTGGACATTGAATGTGGAATTCACTAACAAGGACCACGCCAATAATAGTATGAGTTTCGAGAGGTTTATTGCATAGTGGAATGGTTGTTAGATTTAGGAAGCAGAAGGGGTCGAGGGATGGAGGGATGAAGGGTAGGGGTAGAGTTAGAGGGATGTAGGGTAGGGGTAGAGGTAGAGGTATGTAGGGTAGGGGTAGAGGTAGAGGTATGTAGGGTAGGGGTAGAGGTAGAGGTATGTAGGGTAGGGGTAGAGGTAGAGGTATGTAGGGTAGGGGTAGAGGTAGAGGTATGTAGGGTAGGGGTAGAGGTAGAGGTATGTAGGGTAGGGGTAGAGGTAGAGGTATGTAGGGTAGGGGTAGAGGTAGAGGGATGTAGGGTAGGGGTAGAGGTAGAGGGATGTAGGGTAGGGGTAGAGGTAGAGGTATGTAGGGTAGGGGTAGAGGTAGAGGTATGTAGGGTAGGGGTAGAGGTAGAGGTATGTAGGGTAGAGGTAGAGGTAGAGGTATGTAGGGTAGGGGTAGAGGTAGAGGGATGTAGGGTAGGGGTAGAGGTAGAGGGATGTAGGGTAGGGGTAGAGGTAGAGGTATGTAGGGTAGGGGTAGAGGTAGAGGTATGTAGGGTAGGGGTAGAGGTAGAGGTATGTAGGGTAGGGGTAGAGGTAGAGGTATGTAGGGTAGGGGTAGAGGTAGAGGTATGTAGGGTAGGGGTAGGGGTCGAGGGATGAAGGGTAGGGATTGAGGTAGAGTTGTGAAGGGATGTAGGGAGAAGTGTCAATTGTGACGACCCTCTCTGCCTGTTCGTTTGGCTGCCTTCCTTGCAGGTGTGGAGGTGGGTGTGGCAGAGTGGAAGCACCTGAGGCCATTTGCAACACTGGCCCTGTGTGCCAGAGCACTCAGTATAAAAACCCTCTGGATTCTCAGTTGGTCTCTGGCTCCTTCCTGAGACACCCACTTTGGTTTTGGTTGCGGTTTGTTTTTACACTATACAACACTGCATATACACTTTACACGCACCCACTCTGCTGAAATGACTGACTTCACATGACACTGTTAGTTTATGATTGTCTTTTATATTACTTTAAACTTAATAAATAATTAATCAACTGCTTTATTGAATGCGTCTCCCTTTTTTGTCATGGCCGTTCGGCCGGGTTTGTGACACAATCAACAATAGTCTTATTAAACTCATGATGTTCTGATGTTCATGCATCCTCTGGGTCTCTAAACTGCCACAATGTGGCAGCGCTGAGCTGCACAACAGGGAGGTTTTGTGCTTCTTGTTCTCACAGTTAAAGGGAAACATCGAATCTAATCCACATAATATTATCATTATAACACTCTGCATCCTCTGTTGCATTGAAGCGTGCCAGTAAGCCGTGTCAGCCTGCACATTACCACGGGTTTGGAACTGCTCCGTCATGCAACAAACCCAGATCACCTCCAGTCACTGTCTGTAACTGTGTTTCTTATGTTGCTGCCTGTCTTGGCCAGGTCTCCCTTGAAAAATAGATTTTTAATCTCAATGGGACTCACCTGGTTAAATAAAGGTTTAAATAAAAAATTAATAGAGGGTTAACGCTGTAAGAACCACAAATTAAATTCCATTAAAATGTCTCAAAACCTGAACAAATGAAAAAACCTCTATCCATATGGCTAAATAGCGCTAGAGGTAAGAGACAAAGTTTGTGTATTTTTTGTTAATTTGGGTGAACTGATCCTTTAAAAACACTAGAAATGCTCCACAGAACATGCAGATGTTTGGGCTCTTTAAACATGTTGGAATCACAAATGAATTAGAGTGAGAGTGAGAGAAACATAATATATTCATACTTTTAAATATATTTAATAAGATTACACTATCTGGTTTTGCATGTTTTGGCCAAACAACTTTTTTTTTTTTTTTCACACTTTATTTTTCGGCTTTTCACCACCGACAGACAACACATACACAAAACATGAATAAAAAAAAAAAAGGATCTGGATTGCTCTGTCTCTTCAAAAACATGATAACTCCTGTGAAATATTCAGGTTCTGTTATCATTGACATGTAAACATCGTCCATTTCTCCCACTTCTCACGATATCGCTCCACTTGAGCTCTTATTCTATGAGTTAATCGTTCCATATCATACATTTCAGTCACAATGTTCAGCCATCCATCTTGTGATGGTGGTTCTGCCTTGTGCCATCTCTTCGTGATAGACTTCTTACAAGCTGCTAGCAAGATCTTCAGTAGATACCCGTCTTCTCTTAACACAGTGTCTGCTGTCAGATTACCTAAGTAGAGAAACATACATGACTTTGGTATATCATAGCCCAGAATTTGGACTATAACCATATGGACATTTCCCCAAAACTGTACAATTTCCGGACATAGCCAAAATACATGAGAGTGGTCTACATTTACTGCCCCACATTTCCCACAACATGGCTGGACAATAGACAGACATTTGTTTGTAATTTGGGGAGTAATGAAGAATCAGATTGCATTCTTCCAACAATGTTCTCTCCAAATACACGAGGATGTTGAAGACTGTTGTGTCCTCCAGATATTCAACCATTCATCCTCTGTAATATTCACACCAAGTTCTTGTTCCCATTTCAGTTTTACATAAAAAGTTGTATGTTCTCATTTTTCCATCAGATGTTGATATATAGTCGATATGATTCTATACTTCTTTGAGTTGTAAACTCCAATTATGGTTCTAATTATTCCATTTTTATCCAAGTTAATTTTGTGCTTTATTTCTCTGTCGAAAAAGTCCCTTAATTGCAGATATCTGAAGTGGTCCTGGTTATTTAGTGAGTATTTGTCTTTCAGCTCCTGGAAACTCACAACGCTCCCGTCTTTAATGACTGTGCATATTGCTGTTATTCCTCGTGAAATCCATTGTTTGAACCTCAGATCGAGAGTACCCGGGATAAAATGTCTATCATAGGCTATCCATCGTAGAAGCCTGAGCTCTTCTTCTAATCTGTATTTTCTTATCAGTTTAAACCACATCTCTAATGTAAATCGGGTGACAACATCCATCTGGTCAAGAAAATCCTTTGCTATATTTCTGTCTCCGATATGGCTTTGAACTTCCCTTCCTTCTACATATCGTTCTAGGTTTTTCCATTTAGCTTCATAATCATTGGTACACCAATAAATGACTGGTCTAATTTGCGCTGCATGGAAATATGCCCTAAGATTTGGTAATGACATGCCCCCTTTATGTTTTCCAATCTGTAATGTTTCGTATTTGACTCTTGGCCTTTGACCTTTCCATATAAACCTTGAGAAAACTTTATCCCAGGTTCTAAATTGTTTCTCAGGGATCTCGATTGGTAGTGACTGAAAGAGATAGAGGAGTCTTGGTAGTATGCTCATTTTTAGTGTCTATCCGTGAGCTGAGATCTAGTGGAAGAACAGCCCACCTCTCCAAATCATTCCTAATGTCCTGATCCACTTTATTATAGTTGGCTTTATATAGATCATCAATACTTCTTGTTATAGTAACCCCAAGATATGTCATTCTTTTAGAACTCCAATTTAAGTTAAGTGTTTGTTGTATAGTTTCAGTTGGTTTGTAGTTCAGTGTTAAAATGTCTGTTTTTGACAAGTTCAATTTATATCCAGAGTAAGAGCCAAACGCCTCAAGTTGGTTGATTAATATAGGGAGGCATGTGTCAGGGTCCTCTAAATAGCAGATCACGTCATCTGCAAAAAGTCCAATGACATGTTCTTCGTTTCCGACCTTTATCCCTTTAAGGTCTTTATTCTGCCTAATTGCTTGTGCCAGAGGTTCTATAAAAATTGCAAATAGAGTCGGTGAAAGACAACATCCCTGCCTGGTAGACTGTTCTAATGCTATACTATCAGTCAGACTGCCATTTATTTTTATCCTTGCTGTTGGGTTTTGGTAAAGTGTTTTAACACATTGAGTAGTTTTTTCATTTAGTCCAAATTTCTCAAGTACCTGATACAGAAATGTCCAGTTTACACTATCAAATGCCTTTTCTGCATCAAGACTTATTAGGGCTGCATTGATATTCTTATGGTTAATATGTTCAATTATATGTAGGGTTCTCCTTATGTTATCTTGGGTTTGGCGCCCCTTGATGAAGCCCGTCTGGTCTTCATCTATAATATCATTCATAAAGTGCTCATACCTTTTTGCAATAATCGAGGTATATAATTTATAGTCTATATTAAGAATTGATATAGGTCTGTAACCAGAGCAGGTATCACTGTTCTTTCCCTTAGGAATCACTGTTATTACAGCCTCCTTCCAGGATGGTGGGAGTTCACCATGGGCAAGCGTATAGTTAAATGACGGCTCAAGTATTGGTAGAAGTAGTTCACTAAACGTTTTGTACCACTCCGCTGGTAAACCATCAGTGCCGGGGGATTTATTTATTTTCAGTCTACCCATAGCTTTCTCTATTTCTATTTTTGTAATGGGTGAAGTCAAAAGGTCATTCTGATCTTTCCCAATTACTGGTAGGTCCAGTGTCTCTAGAAAAGTTCTAATTTGGTCCTTGTCAGTGGGTTGAGGTTGGCTATACAAATTTTGGTAATAGTTCCTAAAAATGGTTTCAATCTCCTTGGGTTCATAGACTATTTGATTTGTAACCGTATCCCTTATCTTATGGATTGTCCTTTCTGCCTGTTGTTTTTGCAGTCTTTTTGCCAGTAGTTTATTTGCTTTGGGTCCCACCTCATAGTAAGATTGTTTAAGAAATCTTGTTTTCTTTTCTATCTCTGTAGTTAGTAGTTTATCTATGTTGCCTCTAATTTTTGGTAGCAGTGTCGAGTCGTGGGTATTTTTGTGCTGTTCGATTTCAAGCAGTTTTTCCTTTTCCTTCTTGTACTTTTCTTCTTTAGCTCTCTTGATAGCTGCAGTCTTAGCAATACGTTTCCCTCTCATAACTGCTTTAAGAGCGTCCCACAAGATGGTAGGATTAACCTCTCCATTGTCATTTTCTTTTTGGTATGTTTCAATCTCTGTTTTGATCTCCTCAACAACGGACTTATAATTTAATATTCCAACATTTAACCTCCATAACGTGTTTTTGTCCTGTGGTTTTAGCTTGACATTAAGATAAACTGCACAGTGGTCCGACACGTCTGCTGCTCCAATTTCACACTCCATAACTCTATACATGTCCTTTTTATTCATAAAAAAAGTCAATTCTAGCATAACTTGTATGAGGTGCCGAGTAGTGTGTAGTCCCTTTTAGTGGGATGCAGCTCTCTCCAAATATTAACTATACCAAATTCTTTGAATACGGTATTGATCGTTTTTGTGACATGATTGGAGTTTTTCTTATTGTTTGTCGTGTCTAGATTACTATTCATGACAATATTAAAGTCACCTCCACATATTAGTATTCCCTCCGTTTCAAGAATAATACTATCAAGTAGAGTTTTAAAGAAGGACTTTTCACTGTTAGGTGGGGCGTAAACATTTACCAATGTCACCATTTCATTTTCCAACTTTCCTTTAACAATAATATATCTGCCTTCTTTATCGCTGATTTCTTTAATACATTCAAATTTCACTGAGTTAGATATGAGAACAGTCACACCTCTTCTACAACCCTGGTGAAATGAACTATAAAATGTATTTGCATAGCCAAACCTCTTAAGCTTCTCATGTTCCTGCCTAGACAAGTGTGTCTGTTGTGGAATATTTCTTATGACTAGTCAGGAGAAGAAAGTGAAGGTTTACATCAATGTAAAATAAACAGAGTCTTGATGAACGATCAAAGTTTGTAAAGTCAATTTATTTGCTTGCAAGCAAAGAGAACAGTCTCACAGACACATTGCAGTCATCTGTAAGAGTGCTCTGCCTAAACAGTCACAATGCATGGACATTTATGCTCAGACAGCTTCCTGTTATCTGCTTAGATAACAAGAATACACAAAGGAGAAGAAGAAAAAGGCAGGTCATCCTTCGAGCCTTAGTATACTTCATTTAAGACAACATGAAGATGCTTTACCTCCTGTTTGCAGATCCCTTTGTTCACAGTTTGCCTTACAATAAACAGTTTAAACACACAGCAGATGCTTCCTTTGAGGCCACTGTGACATTGTTACAATGACTATTGCAAACACAGAATAGACACTTTTTACCCTCACACATCATATGTGCATGCAAAGGTTTATGCCTTTACAACTTCAGATAATGCGTCATAAAGGAAGTAAAAGTATTTCAGACAAAGGATCTCTGTTAGTCAAGGCCTCCCTGTGTCTCCGTCTTACGAAGAAAGAAACAGTGCACAAGATAACAGATAAGACACCTGGATACTAAACTAATTAAAGTCATCTACTGAAACAACAGTTTGGTGTCTGCAGTTTTAGGACTTACATTCTTTAAACCTTCACATGAGACTATGACATATTTTCCCATTACATGTCTCCTGTAGGTATATAATCTGTGCCTTATCTTTCCTTATTTTCCAGCGTTTAACAGGGTTATTCAAACCGTTCATTCAACGACAGTATCTGAATATTATTCTTTATCATTTTTGTTTATGAAGTCAAGTTGCAATCCGTACCCAAACAAAAAAACAAAACATGAACCAAAGAACAATCTAACATAGAACAATGTGACTTCAGAAAAAAAGGATGTAACTTGCCATCCCTTGGGTTCCCTGTTGGTGGGAGGAGGGTAGAGTCCCTCTCTACTGTAGGGGCCCTCCATAGTGGTGAAGAAATACCTACTAACTGGTATTCCACCTGTACTAGAAGTGTCCAACATTCAGCGCAGACATGATGTGCTTCCTCCATCGGTTCCTAAACATATTTAAATGAGTCGTAAGTCTTTCTAGATACATTAGCCGGGGTTTGCATATTGTCAGTTGGGAGAGACCATACCAATTTAAACAAATAAAAAGTCAGAGCCTCAACCTTCAGACCTCAAGTTGCAAAATAGCAGTACAATAACATAATATGGCTCAGTCTCTCCCATTGCCTATTTCACAGTGACAGTCTATATCCCTGTTTTGTGGTATAAAAAGAAAAAACCCAGTTCAGATCTAGTGATTATTACTTATCTGGTCCACTTCACTCCAATCTCTTCGTTTTAAGGCGGTGGGCTCCGTCTGAACTCGGTGAGCTTCTCTCTGGCGCGCCGGGCTGCGCTGTCTGTCGCGTCGGTACGTTTCCATGGCAACACCTAGTTCAGCCTCTCCTCCACGGCAGCCGCGGTGTTCACCCTCTCCGTCACCGCCACCTTTATCCCACGTTTGTTCAGGTCTCGTGCTGCCTCGTCGGCGCTCTGGTAGATCCGCAGTCCGGCGTCCCAGTACACTCGTATCTTGGTATAGGGCGTCTGGTACCGGATCCCCTTCTCCTTCAGTACCGCTTTGATCGGCCCGTATGCCTTGCGTCTTTCCATTATGTCAGCTGCATAGTCGTTGTCAAAGAACAGTCGCTTGCCATCCAGTTCAATCTTCTGCTGCCACGCTTTCTTGAGTACCAGTTCTTTAACATTAAACTGTAGAAAGTTAACTATTATTGATCTCGGAGTTGAGGTCGCAGCCGGCTTTGGGATCGGGGCTCTGTGAGCCCGCTGGATTTGGAAATCAACGGCGTCGGGAAGCGTGAGATGGTTTTTAAACAACTCAGTTACAACTTCAGTGATCGCTCGCCCTTCTTTATCTTCTGGGACTCCATACATGCGGAGATTATTTCTCCTTGAACGGCTCTCCAGATAACAATTTTGTTGTGCATGTTCGAGTTTTGTTTCACTACCGTTAGCGTTAGTCTTTCATCTCCAGGCAGGCTGATTCCAGGTCTGCTCTACGGGTTTGTGCCTCGGTGATGCTTGCGTTTTGACTCTGCAGCTCACGTATCACTTCGACTTTAAACTCGTTAAAGTATTCTTTTATAGTTTTCTTGACATCGCTTCTAAATTCACTAAGGTCCCGTTTCACATCTTGTTTGAAGCCCCTCAGCTCCTTAGACAATTGTGTGAGGCCCTCCAGCAACATGTTTTGGTTAGCTACGTTAGCTTCACCACCTGCAGTTGATTCTGCGTCGTCTCCGCCGCCATCTTCTTCTTGATTACTGACATCGGGAACAACCGGCTTTTCTTGTGTTTTGTTCATTTTCTTGTCGGTCTTACACCTCCTTTGCAATCTCCCTCCTCTCATACTCAGCTTGGTATAGTATTCGTACAGATTCATATTAATAGGAGGTATATTATATAACGACTCTGAGGCGCTCACCACTACACGTCCATCTTGTTGTAGCGCTACCGGAAGTCAATCTCGGACAAACAACTTTTATTTTCTAACTTTTGCTCCAGATTCTAATGACTGAGGTTAATAAGCAGGAGGAAGTATTGGCAGCTTTGACTTCAGGTCCTGACACGTTTTTAAAGCCTCCTCATCTTATCTCTGCACAGCCTCTAGAGCACACGTGTCAAACTCAAGGAATCCCGCATACCGAATCCCGCCCGCCACGTCATTTTATGTGGCCCGCAAATCCGCCAGCAAAAAAAAAAAAAAAAAAGATTCATTATTTTTAATTTTGAAAAAGAAATTTAAAGTTAGACTTGTAAATAAAAGTATCCCCATGGTCGAAATTATGAGATAGAAAGTTGAAATTCTGAGATATCATGTTGTCTGTGTACCGACATTAAAACTATCACAACAGGTGGACAGGAGAGGCAACAGCCCGTAAAGAGGTTTTCCAACAAGTGATTGAGTTGAAAAAGATCGAAAAATAATCCCAAAATGTCCACAAAGAGAAAAATTGATGCAGAGGGAAGAAAATGTAATTTAAGATGGGAAAGCGAATACATGTTTGTGCTTCAAGGAGAAAAACGGGTCTGTCTTCTGTGTTATGATGCGTGTCGGTGATGAAGGAATACTATTCACGTCGCTTTTGACACCAAACACGGAGCTAAATTTAGCCTCCAAGAAAAACATCAAATTGTCCAAGAATTAAAAGGCAGAGTGCAATCACAGCAGAATATATTCACAGAAGCTACAGCCCAGTGCTGCTAAAGGTGTGTGAGCAGGTGAGCTCCGACCAGATACAGACTTTTACAAATGTCAGTTTGTGAAGAAACACCATCGCAGACTGAGTTCAGGAACTAGCAGCAATCTAACAACACAGCTAGCTAAGAGACGAGCAGGTACTCGTCTTCTTCATTAGCTGTTGATGAAAGCACAGACAACATGGACACAGAGCATCTATCCATGTTTATAAGACCTGATCTCAGTGAGGAGCTCTTGGATGTAGCTGCCATGCACGGGACGACGGCGGGACATTAGTGATGCAGAGAGGTGACAAACATAGCTTTGAACAAAGTTAATGTAATAACTTGTGTTTGATGATATTTGTCTTTGTTATTTTCTTTAATAGTTTGATCTTTGATAGAGTAATGTGGGTTTCTTAACCCTAAATTAAAAGGATTTAAGTTATAACAGAAATGTGCTTAAATATCATTTTACATTTATATAACTGCATGTACAATCGTTTTACACTTGAATAAACAATAATCAAAAGCAGAGACAGTTATTTAACAATAGGTTAGGGAGTATTTACATTTATACAGTCTTACAGTTACAACCGGCCCTTTGAGGGAAACCATGATGCTGATGTGGCCCAGAGTGAAAATGAGTTTGAGACCCCTGCTCGAGAGGGACTCCTTTAAGGACCAGGAGGGTCGTTTTGTGATGATTTTAATCAACTTCATGAACATTCAGAACTCCCCTTCTGGAACAACTGTACATTTAAAGGAAGATACTTTTCTTCTTGACAAAATCTAAACTTAATATAAACTTTTAGGGAGAAGCAACAGTCAGATTGTAGGCTACAAATAATGAAAAACACATTTGTTTGTGTCATTTGAACACTATAAGAACAAACGGTTGTTTGGATAAATCTATGATCATCTCATGTAAAACACGGATCATTTTACCAGCTAATAGAGTGACAAAAGTAACAGATTTCATGCTGTAGAGGAGATTTTTATTTGTGTGACTTAATTCAAATATTCAAACAAAGCATGTTGAAGTGTATAACAGTACTATGTAATCACACACCCAAAGTAATATGAAGAAATCACCATGAGGAAGTATCTGGTTACCAAGCAGGAAATGTTTGGTGGCAGTGGATTCAAAGGAATTGATCATTCAAAATCAAGACAAAATCATTTCAACTGTTTCCTAAGTCGTTCCGTACTGTACGTGTATTTAGCACACTGTATTAGATATGACACACAAATGGGTTTTAGTTGAATGTGAATCTTTGAAAAACACAATCATTACATTACAGTCATTGAGCAGACGCTTTTATCCAAAGCGACTTACAATTCTTGCTTTAATTCCATGTTGGGATTAAACTTTTTAAATTTCAGGATGATCTCTTCGTTTGCACTCGGAGTGTAACATCCGACACCTGCACAACAAAAACAAACAAGATTATAAACTGATGACCGAGCTCCTTACCCTATCTGTAAGGCTGAGCCCGGCCACCCTACGGAGGAAGCTCATTTCGGCCGCTTGTAGCCGCGACCTTGTCCTTTCGGTTCGTGACCATAGGTGAGGGTAGGAACGTAGACCCTAAGATTATAAACTGATTTACAGTAAGAACGACCGTAAAAAAAGACAGAAGTTGACTCACCAACATTTAGACTGATGATTTGGCCATCCGTTTTCTTGACCAGCAGCTCCCAGTAGGTCTGATCACTCAGACATCCGGCCACTCCGTTCACACTCGTCAGGAACGGGCCGAAGTTTGGATCCTCTGTGATTCTGAAACTGCACTCATTTATGGAAAAAGCACAAAATGTAGCAATGAAGAAGCAGCGAATCCCCTGATTCATCTTTCATTAGACATGATTTAACAGTGAAATATGCAGCGTCTGTTTTTATGCATGTCATTACTTTAAGTTGATGAGTCATGCTAACAGCTGATGTGATGATCTTACCTGAAGCCTACATTTGAGTCCTGCAGTCTCGTCATTGCACCCAGTAGGATTCCTCCGGGAACCACATAGGTGGAGTAGGTCTGATCGGCGGTCATTGTCACAGAGTTCGTCACGAGGATACTGATGGGAATCTGATTAGAATCTGAAGATAAAGAGTGAATAATCAAGTGTTTAATAAGTAGGCCAAACAATATCCTATAACTGCAATAACATATGATTCTCGATAGCTGGGGACATCTTTGAGTTTTAATAAAAAACATTTTGAAGCTTACCTTCAGCTGGAGCTCCAGGAAGCAGCAGCAGCAGCAGGGCTGCAGAGAGGAGAGCGGGAGTCATCATTCTGCTGAACACCAGACTGACCTGTTAGCTGCAGAGGAATAAAACAAATCAGCTTTAAAGAAGTTGCTCAGATCTTTTACAAAAGCAGGAAAAATGCTTCCTTAGTTTAGCACAAGTTATTACGAGATTTTACGTTTTACAACCAGTTTCCATCCACGTCTCAGTACAGGACCTTAATCCTTCAGCTGGAAACTCTCCTGCCTTTGAAACGTTTTACTGCTAATAGTAAAAGTAAAATGTGTGAACCTTTTAACTGCATGCCCGACCATCAGAGCCATCGACAGTATGATCTTTTCCTCCCCACTCTAACCAGTAACTGACCTGTAAGGGTGCGAGAGATCTGATGGGAAGTCCTTCCTCCTTCAGTTAGCTCGGCTCCTGTTGTCCGGACTCCTGCTCAGTTGCTTTATAGCTCTGAAACAACCAGGCGTCACACATCTGGCTGATACCCAGCTGAGCCATTTATGATTCCAAAGTGTTCTCACAGTCACAGGTTTATCTGCTGGAGTCAGAAAGTACACAGACATGCAGTGACATGTTCTGTTGTGCGGGCTCTGTGCTCCAGAACACTGTATTTGAATAAAATACAGGATTCAGAGCATGAATATAGCATATAACGCTGTCAGCTCTGTCGCTGTTGTTTGCACTGTTAGTGCCGTTAGCTTCTAGTCGCCGGCTGAGGTGTCACCATGTTGAGAGACAATAGAAAAGCTCCCAATCTCGTATAAAGCACCTCTAACATGAAGAAATGACCTTTAAATATCATTTTAGGGGACTGTAAAATTAAACTTAAATTAACTTCATCATCTTTTTAGCGCTGTGGTGGCAGCAGAACAAGCTTTAGAGACATATTTTCACATTATAAAGTTGATATGGCTAAAGTGTTAGCAAACAAAACAATTTGAAGTCTTTTTTAAAGGTAAAAATCGAATCTAATCCACATAATATTATCATTATAACATTCTGCATCCTCTGTTGCATTGAAGCGTCCCAGTAAGCCGTGTCAGCCTGCACATTACCACGGGTTTGGAACTGCTCCGTCATGCAACAAACCCAGATCACCTCCAGTCACGTCCTGGAACAACCTCAGCACTGGTGACCTGCACAGAGGTTTGAGGCCAAAATTAAATTGGATTTTTTAAATAAAAATGTATGAAAGAAAGGCGATGTATTCATCCTCACATCCTTCTGTAGCTGGAATTTCAATCAAACAAAAACAGGACTTTATTCCATGAACCCACACATTGCTCTCTACTTTTGTCTTTATTTCAGATTCATTTGCTGTCTCACTAAAATAGAATCTCCTAGACTACAATCATTGTGAAGTTCTACTTCATTTAACACCTTCATGTTATCAGCCCTTGCATTCCTTAACTACGAGGAGAATTAAAGGGTCCCTCACAAAATGTTTACGGGCTTTAAAGAAAGAAAAACAACTGCAGAAAAGGAAAACTCATTTAGTGGAGTTCAGAACTCCAATTCTGGAACAACTGTACATTTAAAGTGTCCAGAAACTTCTCAAAATCTAAACTTAATATAAACTTTTAGGGAGAAGTGTTGGGAACGTAGAGGAGCGTGTTTGGTTATCAGCATCTAAGAAACTAAATTCTTGACATCAATAGAATTATTAATGTCAGTAACAATTATTAATGATTATTAATAATAACGGGGCACCACCCTGCGAACAGGGACCAATAACCAAACGATAAAACTAAGTCTCATAATTAGCGTTCACTCATAATGTCAATAGTCTGAGTACTATTACACATTCAGAGTGAAAGTGAAGGTTTAAGTTCGAGCACAGGCCACTACATCCAGTTATTATTACACACATATGCACAAGTAATCACAGACGACTGCTCTTTAAAATATAACAGAGTTTATTAAATAAAATAATAAATGATCAAATCAAGTAATATCAAAATCAACAAACACTATCATACAATTATATGTCTAATACCTAAAGTCAAATGAATAAAGTGGGGTAAGGATATGTATATAGATATATGTACATGTGTGAGTGTGTATGTGTGTGGAAACAAAGGGGGGGGGGGGGGGGGGGGGCCTACTCAAACAGTGATGGTACGTAACCTAAAAAGGGGCGTGTGAGCCTACAAGCAAAGATGGCGGAGTCTATTGACCCGCGACAAGATAGCTGAGAGGTGGCTACGTGTAACCACGTGGGACGGCGCACAATGTGGGTTGAGACAATAGATTACGCGACCACGTGTCTGAGAGGTTCACCCAAAATCAGTGAATCTAACTATGTGTGTGCGGGTTAGTAGGAAGAGAGAGAGAGAGAGCGAGAGAGATAGAGAGAGAGAGAGAGAGAGAGAGAGAGATAGAGAGAGAGAGAGAGAGAGAGAGAGAGAGAGAGAGAGAGAGAGAGAGAGAGAGAGGAGCTCTGAGTGCGGTGCTCAGCGCTGCAGTGAGAATGTGAGGAACAGCTGATCACTCGTAAACTCTGCGGTCGGATTCTGAACCGACCGGTCACGCTTGTACGGTGATAGTTGCGGTTCTAGATCTCACTCACAGAGACGATTTAAAGAGGAGAGAATAAAACCAAACAAAATAAAATAATCCCCAAAACAAAACAGATCTTTATCACTGCGGTGAGATGCGAGTATTGCTCTCTTATCACCCCGAAACTCGGTCGGCGAGACGAGGCTCCGCCACCGTGGTTTTTGTCTTTGAAATGATAAAATCACAACCTCCACATCCACTAGCAGCGACGGATCTAATGCAAACAGTTACAGCAGGAAATACACAATATAACGGGACTCCGTGGTCCGCGATGCTTGCGCAATAACACGTTATAACACGACAGTAACTTAACGTAACAAGATGCAGGAATAACAACGACATAACGAATAGGCTAAATTAAGCTAATGCTAAGCTAAGCTAAGCTAGGCCCAGATACCAGTAACTCTTACTTGTAGAAGCTTCGTTCGGTGGGGTACGTTTCCCGTGGTGGGGATCACTCGGTCCTCGAGTAGCCGCTGGCTCTCGGTGGCGCGGCCTCGGGGCTGGCTGGCGCAGACTCGGCCTCCTCGCTGCAGAGAGGGGCTTTTTAACTTCGGCTGAGGGACGAGGTTTGGGTCGTCCTTCCCGGAAATCTTCGGCGAGGAAAGATTGTTACCTTCTGCCGGCGGTGTGTACACAAAAAGGGTGGGAGAACGGGGCATAGGAGTTATCCGTTCTCGCACTACAGGATCCAAAACTCAAAATAAAACACAGTCTGTTCGACCAGCGAATGTTACATGTGACCTGATAGGATTTGATGAGGCCGCGGTTCCTTGTGGATCTTCTTGTCCCCTGGACGAGTCCGGAGTGAAGAGGCCTTGTGGATCTCCTTACACCAGCGGTGTCTGGACGGAAGAGAAAGAATTCTAGCTGTGCTCAGGCTTATAAACCAGGTGGCACAACCAGTGGGGGGCCCTTTCTTGGCCAATGAGGGGCCAGGATCAAGTTTTGGCTGTGCTGGGAGGTGTAGTCATTCATCTTGGAGTTTCCATCAGACGTTGTATGACAGGAGGGAGCATGGGTGCTTCTAGACTAGGGCCAGATCCCAACATCCCCCCTTTGGTCTGAAGAGCGGGGTGCTGGCCACGGTCTTTAGAGCAAACCAAGGGCTGGCACGTGCATCCATGTGGTATCACACTGTCCATGTATTCCGGGAACCTGAAGAGGTTAGACAGTCCAAGTATTCCGGGAACCAAAAGCAGTGGTTAAAACAGTCAGTGTTCAGAGTTCAGAGTTATCGGTATCAGAGTCATTGGTATCTGGGCTGATGACTAAGGTAGCATCTGGGCAGATGACTTTAACTACATTTACCTACATCTACCCTCATACACAATTCAAATCATAGGTGAGCAAAACATTATTCCCAAATAATTAAATCGCTAATCATGATTTTGTGATAATCCTAGCATTGCGGTATAGTGTCAAAGAAAGTAACAACCCAAATAAAACAAAACAAAACACAAAGGAGAGAAGAGAAGAATAGTTAGAATAGAAGCAGATGAGGGGAGGGGAACAGTGGTTACTGGTTCTACTCCTAGACGGGACTGGAGTCCGTCGGTGGAGCAGTCGCAGGTTGGTTAAAACGTGGGGTTACGAATAGGAGGGAATCCAGTCTGGTCTGTAGCTTCTGGATGCATTTGTACATAATATGTGCGTTTATCTCTCTCTAATCGGTAGAATTAGAGCGAGTTCTATGTCTAAGTTTTAGGATCTATTGGACTTGCGCTGCCAAGACTATAGGCCAGAGGTACCTGTGAGGGTTGCATAACAGTAGTGGTAGCAGATTTACGGATTTTGTTAACACAGTCTAGGGTGACCAGCTAGGCTGGGGTTTAGAGCGGCTCAAGCTGTTGACAGATGAGCTGTTCTTTGATGAGGTCCTGCATTAAATCTGACTGCTACGGCATAGGTTATGTCTTCCTTGGTCACTTCTGGTAGAGTCTCTAAAGCATGCAAAGGGTTATTTATGAGAGTGGAGCGTAAGTTTACAGTCACAATGAAAGTTTTTCAGGTCTTGTAAATGTTCTGGTTGAAGTTGGATTTGTTAGCGGTTAGTGCATGCCTACAGGGCGAGTTGAAGCATGCAGTTAAACGTTAGTAGTCAATGATAAGCCGGATTTTCTGGTTGGTTTCAACACTGGCTAGCTTGGCGAGTTGCACTCCCTGCGAAGTGCATCTCTCTAAGTTTCTGTTGTCAGAGCCTTCACCCCTCGAGCTGTTCAAGTGGCGAGGGCGCATACCACCACGTCACCGCCAGCACTCAGGGAAGCGTCGCGAACTGCTTCATTCTGTAGTGTGTCGTGGCGGGCAATGGTGACATTTCCCCCGCCCCTCCCCCCTAATTAGAGATGGAGACAGGTCCCCCGCGCAAATCAAGTTCAGTTCCCTAAAGCGGGGCAGGAACTGGAAGAAAAACCTCGTGCACTAGGCATCTTCTGTCCCCTGCGGCACTGGCGACTTGACACGCCCGGGCGATGACTCGGCTGAAAGAAGGCGGTGGCTTCGTTGAACAAACTGGAGGTGGATCACGCTGACAGAGCAGGATAAACAAGGCTTAGCTGACAAAGGATTTTCCGAACTAGGGTGCTGGAAGGGCCTCTAAGGTTGTGGTACCCTAGAGGTGTATGCGAAAGGTGGGGGGGACACATTAGGTTCGTTTCTGACCTGGAATCGAGTAGAGCAAGTGTGTTATGGCCCCCCAGTACGACTGAAATATATATACATATATATATATACACAACGGGCATTGCCTTTGCGAGCAAGGTCACCCAAGAAGGTTAAAGAACAGGGGGGCGCGCAATTGGGAGTGGTCGTTTCAGGGAGTGTGCTGAGTTCTCTTCCCCACCCTACTAAGTAGACTTGAGCAGCCGAGGGGAAGGTCACTTGGCTTAGTCAGGTGGGCTGCGAGTCGGTGTCGGGTTTTCTGACGAGTGCGGTGGCATTACCTGATTTGGACCCTGAGACAGTCATCAATACTCGAGTAGCGAATATTTGGATCGAAGCGCTCTACGTCCTTCGTGCGGGACTCTATGTGATAGGTGCGCAGGCCCTGCGCGCGGAGAGGGCCTAAACCGTCTGAATCGCCATAATTATTAAAATCAAGGGGAGGTGATCTACCTCTCCCCGCGTGGGAGAGGGCGTTCGTTCTAGGCGTACACTTGACATATGCGGAATGTCTCGCTCGCCTGTGGAAGTGGGCTCGGACCCACTTAGGTCACTCAGGACCTGGGAGTACACCCCCCTTCTCCTGTCATCAGAGAGGGCGAGTTTGAGGAGACCAGCAGCTGCATCTTGTGGTGCAGGGTTGTCTGGCTCCTGGTGAGCTTCTGCTCCTAACCTGTACGGTTTTTGACTGCCCATTTTACTTCTTTGTAAATGGCAACAGTGGTTAGAATTCCCTACTGTTCGTAAGAAAAACGGTTAGTGTTTACGGTTAATGCAGGCGCACAGTGAAATGTCTAGTTCTGTGACTTACAATTTCTACTGTTGCTCTGAGGTATTAACTACTGCTTTTCAACTCAAAGGTAGAAAATGCTAATGTGGTTTCAGCACTTCTGGCCTGTGACAGCTGTGTGTAACTTTTCTTTGAGGGATTAAGAAAAACAAAACAAAGTGTTGGTTTTACAAATAAACGATCAAATCTACTAAACACAGCTGACTGTTAGTTTAGGAAATGTAACGAATGATCTAACCTGGAAAGGAAAAGAAGTAACAAATTTCCGAAAGGAAATTAAAATTGAAAATTTAATTAAAATTAAAGTCTAGTGCTTCTAGACTAGGGCCAGATCCCAACAGAAGCAACAGTCAGATTGTAGGCTACAAATTATGAAAAACACATTTGTTTGTGTCATTTGAACACTATAAGAACAAACGGTTGTTTGGATAAATCTATGATCATCTCATGTAAAACACGGATCATTTTACCAGCTAATAGAGTGAGAAAAGTAACAGATTTCATGCTGTAGAGGAGATTTTTATTTGTGTGTCTTAATTCAAATATTCAAAGAAAGCATGTTGAAGTGTATAACAGTACTATGTAATCACACACCCAAAGAAATATGAAGAAATCACCATGAGGAAGTATCTGGTTACCAAGCAGGAAATGTTTGGTGGCAGTGGATTCCAAGGAATTGTAAGGTGGCGGTGGATTCCAAGGAATTGTAAGGTGGCGGTGGATTCCAAGGAATTGTAAGGTGGCGGTGGATTCCAAGGAATTGTAAGGTGGCGGTGGATTCCAAGGAAATGATCATCTGGACTGATGATTTGGTCATCTGTTGTCTTGACCAGCAGCTCCAGGTGTGATCACTCAGACATCCGGCCAATTTGTTCACACTCGTCAGTGACGGGCCATAGTTTGGATCCTCTGTGCATGTGAAACTGCACTCATTCATGGAAAAAGCTCAAAATGTTCTGGCAATGCAGAAGCAGCGAATCCCCTGATTCACTTTCCATTAATTTCATTAAACATGATTTAACAGTGAACTTCAACTTTTCAGCTTTAGGGCCATATTATGTCTTATCTCTAGGACAGGGGTTCTTAACCTTTTTGACCTCGGGGCCCAACTTTTCAAGTACAAAGTGTCCCGGGGCCCATTCAAATATTAACACTGTATTAGTTTAACTAATTGATCTCACTCTTGGTTTGATTTGTATTCAATAACTATATTAAATCCACTTACAGTTTAACAAGCAAAACCCTTGTCAAATAAATGAGATGATGTGATGATCACAAAGACATTTATTTATCATGTGTATGTAAACCTGCATACACAACAAGAAGCCCAACAGGCTTTCCCACGAGCGTTGGATGTTTCATCGCTAGGTGTCGCTTTATTTTTGAAGGCTTCAAATAAAACCAAATAAAATGTGTCTGGAGCCGCAAAAGCTATTTGATATCACAGCTTATAAAGTGTTATATTATACATACAAAAACTATAGTTTGTTGTATTTATGAAAATATAGAACAAGAATAAAGACAATTCTTGATATTTTATTGCAATTTTACCTGTTATAACAACATCAAACTCTTATGAAGAGGAGAGTTTGCTGCAGCAGCTGAGAATTCATCTCCAGCGTGACACTTCAGCACATGCTGTGTGCTTGTTGTGGAAGCAGACAGTAAGTCAGCATCGTTGGCAGTGAAAGCAAATGAAGACGTCCACGCAGTCAAACTCTCTATTCTCCTCCGTGACTTTTCTTTTTTTGGATTTATCCATTGATAGTTTACCGAGGCCGGGGGTCTGAACATCATGATTAGCCGTTCGCGTTCACGGGGAAAAGCGCTTGACAGGAGTAGAGGATTTAACTGCCTGTGGGAATAATTAACATATAAGATTCTGTTCATTCTTGCTTATAAATTATATTCTCTCTGAGCACGTTTCTCTTTTTGGAGAACGTCATGCGAGATAACTTCTTCTATCAGCGCAGTGTTCCTGCTCTTCTTTCTATTTCCTCGTCTCTCCCCCGTGTGTCACGTGTGTGTAAACCTCGCTCGAGTCAGGAAACTTGTCAGAATACTCATGTTGAGCTGCATCACCTGATGTGATTTACAACGCATTGGTCGGTGTGTTTCCTGCACCGCCGAACAAGTGCCGTAACGGCTGGATAAGACGCGCCGGTTAAAGTAAAAACTCAGTGCCTAATATGTATAATTCCGAATTATCTATCGGATTTAGGGCCTGGGTCCGGATCCGGTCCGCCTGTTGGGAACCCCTGATGTAGACTCTGGGAGCCGCAGGTTGCCGACCCCTGGGCTCGCGGCTAGCTGAGTGTCTTCTTCTGCTTATTGGAGCTTGTTAAACAACTGACTGACGCATTACCGCCACCAGGTGGTGGGAAGCTATATTGTAGCTGAGCGTCTCATGGAGAACAGTAATATCTCTGGTGTCTTCAATGGATAACCTCCCGCGGCCCACAGCTGCAAAACTGAAAGTTTTTTGCGGCCCTCTAGGTGGCGCTCGCGGCCCAATCGTGGGCCGCGGCCCCATGGTTAAGAATCACTGCTCTCGGACACATTTGACCCCTTATTACATAAAACTGCCTTTTTTTCTGTACATATTGATATGAAACACTTGAGTGTCAGGTTATAAGAAAATATATTAAAAGGTACATTTAGGAAAATATTCAAAAATAGAGAAAATGACCTTAGACCTGAGAGGGTTAACGCTGTAAGAACCACAAATTAAATTCCATTAAAATGTCTCAAAACCTGAACAAATGAAAAAACCTCTATCCATATGGCTAAATAGCGCTAGAGGTAAGAGACAAAGTTTGTGTATTTTTTGTTAATTTGGGTGAACTGATCCTTTAAAAACACTAGAAATGCTCCACAGAACATGCAGATGTTTGGGCTCTTTAAACATGTTGGAATCACAAATGAATTAGAGTGAGAGTGAGAGAAACATAATATATTCATACTTTTAAATATATTTAATAAGATTACACTATCTGGTTTTGCATGTTTTGGCCAAACAACTTTTTTTTTTTTTTTCACACTTTATTTTTCGGCTTTTCACCACCGACAGACAACACATACACAAAACATGAATAAAAAAAAAAAAGGATCTGGATTGCTCTGTCTCTTCAAAAACATGATAACTCCTGTGAAATATTCAGGTTCTGTTATCATTGACATGTAAACATCGTCCATTTCTCCCACTTCTCACGATATCGCTCCACTTGAGCTCTTATTCTATGAGTTAATCGTTCCATATCATACATTTCAGTCACAATGTTCAGCCATCCATCTTGTGATGGTGGTTCTGCCTTGTGCCATCTCTTCGTGATAGACTTCTTACAAGCTGCTAGCAAGATCTTCAGTAGATACCCGTCTTCTCTTAACACAGTGTCTGCTGTCAGATTACCTAAGTAGAGAAACATACATGACTTTGGTATATCATAGCCCAGAATTTGGACTATAACCATATGGACATTTCCCCAAAACTGTACAATTTCCGGACATAGCCAAAATACATGAGAGTGGTCTACATTTACTGCCCCACATTTCCCACAACATGGCTGGACAATAGACAGACATTTGTTTGTAATTTGGGGAGTAATGAAGAATCAGATTGCATTCTTCCAACAATGTTCTCTCCAAATACACGAGGATGTTGAAGACTGTTGTGTCCTCCAGATATTCAACCATTCATCCTCTGTAATATTCACACCAAGTTCTTGTTCCCATTTCAGTTTTACATAAAAAGTTGTATGTTCTCATTTTTCCATCAGATGTTGATATATAGTCGATATGATTCTATACTTCTTTGAGTTGTAAACTCCAATTATGGTTCTAATTATTCCATTTTTATCCAAGTTAATTTTGTGCTTTATTTCTCTGTCGAAAAAGTCCCTTAATTGCAGATATCTGAAGTGGTCCTGGTTATTTAGTGAGTATTTGTCTTTCAGCTCCTGGAAACTCACAACGCTCCCGTCTTTAATGACTGTGCATATTGCTGTTATTCCTCGTGAAATCCATTGTTTGAACCTCAGATCGAGAGTACCCGGGATAAAATGTCTATCATAGGCTATCCATCGTAGAAGCCTGAGCTCTTCTTCTAATCTGTATTTTCTTATCAGTTTAAACCACATCTCTAATGTAAATCGGGTGACAACATCCATCTGGTCAAGAAAATCCTTTGCTATATTTCTGTCTCCGATATGGCTTTGAACTTCCCTTCCTTCTACATATCGTTCTAGGTTTTTCCATTTAGCTTCATAATCATTGGTACACCAATAAATGACTGGTCTAATTTGCGCTGCATGGAAATATGCCCTAAGATTTGGTAATGACATGCCCCCTTTATGTTTTCCAATCTGTAATGTTTCGTATTTGACTCTTGGCCTTTGACCTTTCCATATAAACCTTGAGAAAACTTTATCCCAGGTTCTAAATTGTTTCTCAGGGATCTCGATTGGTAGTGACTGAAAGAGATAGAGGAGTCTTGGTAGTATGCTCATTTTTAGTGTCTATCCGTGAGCTGAGATCTAGTGGAAGAACAGCCCACCTCTCCAAATCATTCCTAATGTCCTGATCCACTTTATTATAGTTGGCTTTATATAGATCATCAATACTTCTTGTTATAGTAACCCCAAGATATGTCATTCTTTTAGAACTCCAATTTAAGTTAAGTGTTTGTTGTATAGTTTCAGTTGGTTTGTAGTTCAGTGTTAAAATGTCTGTTTTTGACAAGTTCAATTTATATCCAGAGTAAGAGCCAAACGCCTCAAGTTGGTTGATTAATATAGGGAGGCATGTGTCAGGGTCCTCTAAATAGCAGATCACGTCATCTGCAAAAAGTCCAATGACATGTTCTTCGTTTCCGACCTTTATCCCTTTAAGGTCTTTATTCTGCCTAATTGCTTGTGCCAGAGGTTCTATAAAAATTGCAAATAGAGTCGGTGAAAGACAACATCCCTGCCTGGTAGACTGTTCTAATGCTATACTATCAGTCAGACTGCCATTTATTTTTATCCTTGCTGTTGGGTTTTGGTAAAGTGTTTTAACACATTGAGTAGTTTTTTCATTTAGTCCAAATTTCTCAAGTACCTGATACAGAAATGTCCAGTTTACACTATCAAATGCCTTTTCTGCATCAAGACTTATTAGGGCTGCATTGATATTCTTATGGTTAATATGTTCAATTATATGTAGGGTTCTCCTTATGTTATCTTGGGTTTGGCGCCCCTTGATGAAGCCCGTCTGGTCTTCATCTATAATATCATTCATAAAGTGCTCATACCTTTTTGCAATAATCGAGGTATATAATTTATAGTCTATATTAAGAATTGATATAGGTCTGTAACCAGAGCAGGTATCACTGTTCTTTCCCTTAGGAATCACTGTTATTACAGCCTCCTTCCAGGATGGTGGGAGTTCACCATGGGCAAGCGTATAGTTAAATGACGGCTCAAGTATTGGTAGAAGTAGTTCACTAAACGTTTTGTACCACTCCGCTGGTAAACCATCAGTGCCGGGGGATTTATTTATTTTCAGTCTACCCATAGCTTTCTCTATTTCTATTTTTGTAATGGGTGAAGTCAAAAGGTCATTCTGATCTTTCCCAATTACTGGTAGGTCCAGTGTCTCTAGAAAAGTTCTAATTTGGTCCTTGTCAGTGGGTTGAGGTTGGCTATACAAATTTTGGTAATAGTTCCTAAAAATGGTTTCAATCTCCTTGGGTTCATAGACTATTTGATTTGTAACCGTATCCCTTATCTTATGGATTGTCCTTTCTGCCTGTTGTTTTTGCAGTCTTTTTGCCAGTAGTTTATTTGCTTTGGGTCCCACCTCATAGTAAGATTGTTTAAGAAATCTTGTTTTCTTTTCTATCTCTGTAGTTAGTAGTTTATCTATGTTGCCTCTAATTTTTGGTAGCAGTGTCGAGTCGTGGGTATTTTTGTGCTGTTCGATTTCAAGCAGTTTTTCCTTTTCCTTCTTGTACTTTTCTTCTTTAGCTCTCTTGATAGCTGCAGTCTTAGCAATACGTTTCCCTCTCATAACTGCTTTAAGAGCGTCCCACAAGATGGTAGGATTAACCTCTCCATTGTCATTTTCTTTTTGGTATGTTTCAATCTCTGTTTTGATCTCCTCAACAACGGACTTATAATTTAATATTCCAACATTTAACCTCCATAACGTGTTTTTGTCCTGTGGTTTTAGCTTGACATTAAGATAAACTGCACAGTGGTCCGACACGTCTGCTGCTCCAATTTCACACTCCATAACTCTATACATGTCCTTTTTATTCATAAAAAAAGTCAATTCTAGCATAACTTGTATGAGGTGCCGAGTAGTGTGTAGTCCCTTTTAGTGGGATGCAGCTCTCTCCAAATATTAACTATACCAAATTCTTTGAATACGGTATTGATCGTTTTTGTGACATGATTGGAGTTTTTCTTATTGTTTGTTGTGTCTAGATTACTATTCATGACAATATTAAAGTCACCTCCACATATTAGTATTCCCTCCGTTTCAAGAATAATACTATCAAGTAGAGTTTTAAAGAAGGACTTTTCACTGTTAGGTGGGGCGTAAACATTTACCAATGTCACCATTTCATTTTCCAACTTTCCTTTAACAATAATATATCTGCCTTCTTTATCGCTGATTTCTTTAATACATTCAAATTTCACTGAGTTAGATATGAGAACAGTCACACCTCTTCTACAACCCTGGTGAAATGAACTATAAAATGTATTTGCATAGCCAAACCTCTTAAGCTTCTCATGTTCCTGCCTAGACAAGTGTGTCTGTTGTGGAATATTTCTTATGACTAGTCAGGAGAAGAAAGTGAAGGTTTACATCAATGTAAAATAAACAGAGTCTTGATGAACGATCAAAGTTTGTAAAGTCAATTTATTTGCTTGCAAGCAAAGAGAACAGTCTCACAGACACATTGCAGTCATCTGTAAGAGTGCTCTGCCTAAACAGTCACAATGCATGGACATTTATGCTCAGACAGCTTACTGTTATCTGCTTAGATAACAAGAATACACAAAGGAGAAGAAGAAAAAGGCAGGTCATCCTTCGAGCCTTAGTATACTTCATTTAAGACAACATGAAGATGCTTTACCTCCTGTTTGCAGATCCCTTTGTTCACAGTTTGCCTTACAATAAACAGTTTAAACACACAGCAGATGCTTCCTTTGAGGCCACTGTGACATTGTTACAATGACTATTGCAAACACAGAATAGACACTTTTTACCCTCACACATCATATGTGCATGCAAAGGTTTATGCCTTTACAACTTCAGATAATGCGTCATAAAGGAAGTAAAAGTATTTCAGACAAAGGATCTCTGTTAGTCAAGGCCTCCCTGTGTCTCCGTCTTACGAAGAAAGAAACAGTGCACAAGATAACAGATAAGACACCTGGATACTAAACTAATTAAAGTCATCTACTGAAACAACAGTTTGGTGTCTGCAGTTTTAGGACTTACATTCTTTAAACCTTCACATGAGACTATGACATATTTTCCCATTACATGTCTCCTGTAGGTATATAATCTGTGCCTTATCTTTCCTTATTTTCCAGCGTTTAACAGGGTTATTCAAACCGTTCATTCAACGACAGTATCTGAATATTATTCTTTATCATTTTTGTTTATGAAGTCAAGTTGCAATCCGTACCCAAACAAAAAAACAAAACATGAACCAAAGAACAATCTAACATAGAACAATGTGACTTCAGAAAAAAAGGATGTAACTTGCCATCCCTTGGGTTCCCTGTTGGTGGGAGGAGGGTAGAGTCCCTCTCTACTGTAGGGGCCCTCCATAGTGGTGAAGAAATACCTACTAACTGGTATTCCACCTGTACTAGAAGTGTCCAACATTCAGCGCAGACATGATGTGCTTCCTCCATCGGTTCCTAAACATATTTAAATGAGTCGTAAGTCTTTCTAGATACATTAGCCGGGGTTTGCATATTGTCAGTTGGGAGAGACCATACCAATTTAAACAAATAAAAAGTCAGAGCCTCAACCTTCAGACCTCAAGTTGCAAAATAGCAGTACAATAACATAATATGGCTCAGTCTCTCCCATTGCCTATTTCACAGTGACAGTCTATATCCCTGTTTTGTGGTATAAAAAGAAAAAACCCAGTTCAGATCTAGTGATTATTACTTATCTGGTCCACTTCACTCCAATCTCTTCGTTTTAAGGCGGTGGGCTCCGTCTGAACTCGGTGAGCTTCTCTCTGGCGCGCCGGGCTGCGCTGTCTGTCGCGTCGGTACGTTTCCATGGCAACACCTAGTTCAGCCTCTCCTCCACGGCAGCCGCGGTGTTCACCCTCTCCGTCACCGCCACCTTTATCCCACGTTTGTTCAGGTCTCGTGCTGCCTCGTCGGCGCTCTGGTAGATCCGCAGTCCGGCGTCCCAGTACACTCGTATCTTGGTATAGGGCGTCTGGTACCGGATCCCCTTCTCCTTCAGTACCGCTTTGATCGGCCCGTATGCCTTGCGTCTTTCCATTATGTCAGCTGCATAGTCGTTGTCAAAGAACAGTCGCTTGCCATCCAGTTCAATCTTCTGCTGCCACGCTTTCTTGAGTACCAGTTCTTTAACATTAAACTGTAGAAAGTTAACTATTATTGATCTCGGAGTTGAGGTCGCAGCCGGCTTTGGGATCGGGGCTCTGTGAGCCCGCTGGATTTGGAAATCAACGGCGTCGGGAAGCGTGAGATGGTTTTTAAACAACTCAGTTACAACTTCAGTGATCGCTCGCCCTTCTTTATCTTCTGGGACTCCATACATGCGGAGATTATTTCTCCTTGAACGGCTCTCCAGATAACAATTTTGTTGTGCATGTTCGAGTTTTGTTTCACTACCGTTAGCGTTAGTCTTTCATCTCCAGGCAGGCTGATTCCAGGTCTGCTCTACGGGTTTGTGCCTCGGTGATGCTTGCGTTTTGACTCTGCAGCTCACGTATCACTTCGACTTTAAACTCGTTAAAGTATTCTTTTATAGTTTTCTTGACATCGCTTCTAAATTCACTAAGGTCCCGTTTCACATCTTGTTTGAAGCCCCTCAGCTCCTTAGACAATTGTGTGAGGCCCTCCAGCAACATGTTTTGGTTAGCTACGTTAGCTTCACCACCTGCAGTTGATTCTGCGTCGTCTCCGCCGCCATCTTCTTCTTGATTACTGACATCGGGAACAACCGGCTTTTCTTGTGTTTTGTTCATTTTCTTGTCGGTCTTACACCTCCTTTGCAATCTCCCTCCTCTCATACTCAGCTTGGTATAGTATTCGTACAGATTCATATTAATAGGAGGTATATTATATAACGACTCTGAGGAGCTCACCACTACACGTCCATCTTGTTGTAGCGCTACCGGAAGTCAATCTCGGACAAACAACTTTTATTTTCTAACTTTTGCTCCAGATTCTAATGACTGAGGTTAATAAGCAGGAGGAAGTATTGGCAGCTTTGACTTCAGGTCCTGACACGTTTTTAAAGCCTCCTCATCTTATCTCTGCACAGCCTCTAGAGCACACGTGTCAAACTCAAGGAATCCCGCATACCGAATCCCGCCCGCCACGTCATTTTATGTGGCCCGCAAATCCGCCAGCAAAAAAAAAAAAAAAAAAGATTCATTATTTTTAATTTTGAAAAAGAAATTTAAAGTTAGACTTGTAAATAAAAGTATCCCCATGGTCGAAATTATGAGATAGAAAGTTGAAATTCTGAGATATCATGTTGTCTGTGTACCGACATTAAAACTATCACAACAGGTGGACAGGAGAGGCAACAGCCCGTAAAGAGGTTTTCCAACAAGTGATTGAGTTGAAAAAGATCGAAAAATAATCCCAAAATGTCCACAAAGAGAAAAATTGATGCAGAGGGAAGAAAATGTAATTTAAGATGGGAAAGCGAATACATGTTTGTGCTTCAAGGAGAAAAACGGGTCTGTCTTCTGTGTTATGATGCGTGTCGGTGATGAAGGAATACTATTCACGTCGCTTTTGACACCAAACACGGAGCTAAATTTAGCCTCCAAGAAAAACATCAAATTGTCCAAGAATTAAAAGGCAGAGTGCAATCACAGCAGAATATATTCACAGAAGCTACAGCCCAGTGCTGCTAAAGGTGTGTGAGCAGGTGAGCTCCGACCAGATACAGACTTTTACAAATGTCAGTTTGTGAAGAAACACCATCGCAGACTGAGTTCAGGAACTAGCAGCAATCTAACAACACAGCTAGCTAAGAGACGAGCAGGTACTCGTCTTCTTCATTAGCTGTTGATGAAAGCACAGACAACATGGACACAGAGCATCTATCCATGTTTATAAGACCTGATCTCAGTGAGGAGCTCTTGGATGTAGCTGCCATGCACGGGACGACGGCGGGACATTAGTGATGCAGAGAGGTGACAAACATAGCTTTGAACAAAGTTAATGTAATAACTTGTGTTTGATGATATTTGTCTTTGTTATTTTCTTTAATAGTTTGATCTTTGATAGAGTAATGTGGGTTTCTTAACCCTAAATTAAAAGGATTTAAGTTATAACAGAAATGTGCTTAAATATCATTTTACATTTATATAACTGCATGTACAATCGTTTTACACTTGAATAAACAATAATCAAAAGCAGAGACAGTTATTTAACAATAGGTTAGGGAGTATTTACATTTATACAGTCTTACAGTTACAACCGGCCCTTTGAGGGAAACCATGATGCTGATGTGGCCCAGAGTGAAAATGAGTTTGAGACCCCTGCTCGAGAGGGACTCCTTTAAGGACCAGGAGGGTCGTTTTGTGATGATTTTAATCAACTTCATGAACATTCAGAACTCCCCTTCTGGAACAACTGTACATTTAAAGGAAGATACTTTTCTTCTTGACAAAATCTAAACTTAATATAAACTTTTAGGGAGAAGCAACAGTCAGATTGTAGGCTACAAATAATGAAAAACACATTTGTTTGTGTCATTTGAACACTATAAGAACAAACGGTTGTTTGGATAAATCTATGATCATCTCATGTAAAACACGGATCATTTTACCAGCTAATAGAGTGACAAAAGTAACAGATTTCATGCTGTAGAGGAGATTTTTATTTGTGTGACTTAATTCAAATATTCAAACAAAGCATGTTGAAGTGTATAACAGTACTATGTAATCACACACCCAAAGTAATATGAAGAAATCACCATGAGGAAGTATCTGGTTACCAAGCAGGAAATGTTTGGTGGCAGTGGATTCAAAGGAATTGATCATTCAAAATCAAGACAAAATCATTTCAACTGTTTCCTAAGTCGTTCCGTACTGTACGTGTATTTAGCACACTGTATTAGATATGACACACAAATGGGTTTTAGTTGAATGTGAATCTTTGAAAAACACAATCATTACATTACAGTCATTGAGCAGACGCTTTTATCCAAAGCGACTTACAATTCTTGCTTTAATTCCATGTTGGGATTAAACTTTTTAAATTTCAGGATGATCTCTTCGTTTGCACTCGGAGTGTAACATCCGACACCTGCACAACAAAAACAAACAAGATTATAAACTGATGACCGAGCTCCTTACCCTATCTGTAAGGCTGAGCCCGGCCACCCTACGGAGGAAGCTCATTTCGGCCGCTTGTAGCCGCGACCTTGTCCTTTCGGTTCGTGACCATAGGTGAGGGTAGGAACGTAGACCCTAAGATTATAAACTGATTTACAGTAAGAACGACCGTAAAAAAAGACAGAAGTTGACTCACCAACATTTAGACTGATGATTTGGCCATCCGTTTTCTTGACCAGCAGCTCCCAGTAGGTCTGATCACTCAGACATCCGGCCACTCCGTTCACACTCGTCAGGAACGGGCCGAAGTTTGGATCCTCTGTGATTCTGAAACTGCACTCATTTATGGAAAAAGCACAAAATGTAGCAATGAAGAAGCAGCGAATCCCCTGATTCATCTTTCATTAGACATGATTTAACAGTGAAATATGCAGCGTCTGTTTTTATGCATGTCATTACTTTAAGTTGATGAGTCATGCTAACAGCTGATGTGATGATCTTACCTGAAGCCTACATTTGAGTCCTGCAGTCTCGTCATTGCACCCAGTAGGATTCCTCCGGGAACCACATAGGTGGAGTAGGTCTGATCGGCGGTCATTGTCACAGAGTTCGTCACGAGGATACTGATGGGAATCTGATTAGAATCTGAAGATAAAGAGTGAATAATCAAGTGTTTAATAAGTAGGCCAAACAATATCCTATAACTGCAATAACATATGATTCTCGATAGCTGGGGACATCTTTGAGTTTTAATAAAAAACATTTTGAAGCTTACCTTCAGCTGGAGCTCCAGGAAGCAGCAGCAGCAGCAGGGCTGCAGAGAGGAGAGCGGGAGTCATCATTCTGCTGAACACCAGACTGACCTGTTAGCTGCAGAGGAATAAAACAAATCAGCTTTAAAGAAGTTGCTCAGATCTTTTACAAAAGCAGGAAAAATGCTTCCTTAGTTTAGCACAAGTTATTACGAGATTTTACGTTTTACAACCAGTTTCCATCCACGTCTCAGTACAGGACCTTAATCCTTCAGCTGGAAACTCTCCTGCCTTTGAAACGTTTTACTGCTAATAGTAAAAGTAAAATGTGTGAACCTTTTAACTGCATGCCCGACCATCAGAGCCATCGACAGTATGATCTTTTCCTCCCCACTCTAACCAGTAACTGACCTGTAAGGGTGCGAGAGATCTGATGGGAAGTCCTTCCTCCTTCAGTTAGCTCGGCTCCTGTTGTCCGGACTCCTGCTCAGTTGCTTTATAGCTCTGAAACAACCAGGCGTCACACATCTGGCTGATACCCAGCTGAGCCATTTATGATTCCAAAGTGTTCTCACAGTCACAGGTTTATCTGCTGGAGTCAGAAAGTACACAGACATGCAGTGACATGTTCTGTTGTGCGGGCTCTGTGCTCCAGAACACTGTATTTGAATAAAATACAGGATTCAGAGCATGAATATAGCATATAACGCTGTCAGCTCTGTCGCTGTTGTTTGCACTGTTAGTGCCGTTAGCTTCTAGTCGCCGGCTGAGGTGTCACCATGTTGAGAGACAATAGAAAAGCTCCCAATCTCGTATAAAGCACCTCTAACATGAAGAAATGACCTTTAAATATCATTTTAGGGGACTGTAAAATTAAACTTAAATTAACTTCATCATCTTTTTAGCGCTGTGGTGGCAGCAGAACAAGCTTTAGAGACATATTTTCACATTATAAAGTTGATATGGCTAAAGTGTTAGCAAACAAAACAATTTGAAGTCTTTTTTAAAGGTAAAAATCGAATCTAATCCACATAATATTATCATTATAACATTCTGCATCCTCTGTTGCATTGAAGCGTCCCAGTAAGCCGTGTCAGCCTGCACATTACCACGGGTTTGGAACTGCTCCGTCATGCAACAAACCCAGATCACCTCCAGTCACGTCCTGGAACAACCTCAGCACTGGTGACCTGCACAGAGGTTTGAGGCCAAAATTAAATTGGATTTTTTAAATAAAAATGTATGAAAGAAAGGCGATGTATTCATCCTCACATCCTTCTGTAGCTGGAATTTCAATCAAACAAAAACAGGACTTTATTCCATGAACCCACACATTGCTCTCTACTTTTGTCTTTATTTCAGATTCATTTGCTGTCTCACTAAAATAGAATCTCCTAGACTACAATCATTGTGAAGTTCTACTTCATTTAACACCTTCATGTTATCAGCCCTTGCATTCCTTAACTACGAGGAGAATTAAAGGGTCCCTCACAAAATGTTTACGGGCTTTAAAGAAAGAAAAACAACTGCAGAAAAGGAAAACTCATTTAGTGGAGTTCAGAACTCCAATTCTGGAACAACTGTACATTTAAAGTGTCCAGAAACTTCTCAAAATCTAAACTTAATATAAACTTTTAGGGAGAAGTGTTGGGAACGTAGAGGAGCGTGTTTGGTTATCAGCATCTAAGAAACTAAATTCTTGACATCAATAGAATTATTAATGTCAGTAACAATTATTAATGATTATTAATAATAACGGGGCACCACCCTGCGAACAGGGACCAATAACCAAACGATAAAACTAAGTCTCATAATTAGCGTTCACTCATAATGTCAATAGTCTGAGTACTATTACACATTCAGAGTGAAAGTGAAGGTTTAAGTTCGAGCACAGGCCACTACATCCAGTTATTATTACACACATATGCACAAGTAATCACAGACGACTGCTCTTTAAAATATAACAGAGTTTATTAAATAAAATAATAAATGATCAAATCAAGTAATATCAAAATCAACAAACACTATCATACAATTATATGTCTAATACCTAAAGTCAAATGAATAAAGTGGGGTAAGGATATGTATATAGATATATGTACATGTGTGAGTGTGTGTGTGTGTGGAAACAAAGGGGGGGGGGGGGGGGGGGGGGGCCTACTCAAACAGTGATGGTACGTAACCTAAAAAGGGGCGTGTGAGCCTACAAGCAAAGATGGCGGAGTCTATTGACCCGCGACAAGATAGCTGAGAGGTGGCTACGTGTAACCACGTGGGACGGCGCACAATGTGGGTTGAGACAATAGATTACGCGACCACGTGTCTGAGAGGTTCACCCAAAATCAGTGAATCTAACTATGTGTGTGCGGGTTAGTAGGAAGAGAGAGAGAGAGAGCGAGAGAGATAGAGAGAGAGAGAGAGAGATAGAGAGAGAGAGAGAGAGAGAGAGAGAGGAGCTCTGAGTGCGGTGCTCAGCGCTGCAGTGAGAATGTGAGGAACAGCTGATCACTCGTAAACTCTGCGGTCGGATTCTGAACCGACCGGTCACGCTTGTACGGTGATAGTTGCGGTTCTAGATCTCACTCACAGAGACGATTTAAAGAGGAGAGAATAAAACCAAACAAAATAAAATAATCCCCAAAACAAAACACATCTTCATCACTGCGGTGAGATGCGAGTATTGCTCTCTTATCACCCCGAAACTCGGTCGGCGAGACGAGGCTCCGCCACCGTGGTTTTTGTCTTTGAAATGATAAAATCACAACCTCCACATCCACTAGCAGCGACGGATCTAATGCAAACAGTTACAGCAGGAAATACACAATATAACGGGACTCCGTGGTCCGCGATGCTTGCGCAATAACACGTTATAACACGACAGTAACTTAACGTAACAAGATGCAGGAATAACAACGACATAACGAATAGGCTAAATTAAGCTAATGCTAAGCTAAGCTAAGCTAGGCCCAGATACCAGTAACTCTTACTTGTAGAAGCTTCGTTCGGTGGGGTACGTTTCCCGTGGTGGGGATCACTCGGTCCTCGAGTAGCCGCTGGCTCTCGGTGGCGCGGCCTCGGGGCTGGCTGGCGCAGACTCGGCCTCCTCGCTGCAGAGAGGGGCTTTTTAACTTCGGCTGAGGGACGAGGTTTGGGTCGTCCTTCCCGGAAATCTTCGGCGAGGAAAGATTGTTACCTTCTGCCGGCGGTGTGTACACAAAAAGGGTGGGAGAACGGGGCATAGGAGTTATCCGTTCTCGCACTACAGGATCCAAAACTCAAAATAAAACACAGTCTGTTCGACCAGCGAATGTTACATGTGACCTGATAGGATTTGATGAGGCCGCGGTTCCTTGTGGATCTTCTTGTCCCCTGGACGAGTCCGGAGTGAAGAGGCCTTGTGGATCTCCTTACACCAGCGGTGTCTGGACGGAAGAGAAAGAATTCTAGCTGTGCTCAGGCTTATAAACCAGGTGGCACAACCAGTGGGGGGCCCTTTCTTGGCCAATGAGGGGCCAGGATCAAGTTTTGGCTGTGCTGGGAGGTGTAGTCATTCATCTTGGAGTTTCCATCAGACGTTGTATGACAGGAGGGAGCATGGGTGCTTCTAGACTAGGGCCAGATCCCAACATCCCCCCTTTGGTCTGAAGAGCGGGGTGCTGGCCACGGTCTTTAGAGCAAACCAAGGGCTGGCACGTGCATCCATGTGGTATCACACTGTCCATGTATTCCGGGAACCTGAAGAGGTTAGACAGTCCAAGTATTCCGGGAACCAAAAGCAGTGGTTAAAACAGTCAGTGTTCAGAGTTCAGAGTTATCGGTATCAGAGTCATTGGTATCTGGGCTGATGACTAAGGTAGCATCTGGGCAGATGACTTTAACTACATTTACCTACATCTACCCTCATACACAATTCAAATCATAGGTGAGCAAAACATTATTCCCAAATAATTAAATCGCTAATCATGATTTTGTGATAATCCTAGCATTGCGGTATAGTGTCAAAGAAAGTAACAACCCAAATAAAACAAAACAAAACACAAAGGAGAGAAGAGAAGAATAGTTAGAATAGAAGCAGATGAGGGGAGGGGAACAGTGGTTACTGGTTCTACTCCTAGACGGGACTGGAGTCCGTCGGTGGAGCAGTCGCAGGTTGGTTAAAACGTGGGGTTACGAATAGGAGGGAATCCAGTCTGGTCTGTAGCTTCTGGATGCATTTGTACATAATATGTGCGTTTATCTCTCTCTAATCGGTAGAATTAGAGCGAGTTCTATGTCTAAGTTTTAGGATCTATTGGACTTGCGCTGCCAAGACTATAGGCCAGAGGTACCTGTGAGGGTTGCATAACAGTAGTGGTAGCAGATTTACGGATTTTGTTAACACAGTCTAGGGTGACCAGCTAGGCTGGGGTTTAGAGCGGCTCAAGCTGTTGACAGATGAGCTGTTCTTTGATGAGGTCCTGCATTAAATCTGACTGCTACGGCATAGGTTATGTCTTCCTTGGTCACTGCTGGTAGAGTCTCTAAAGCATGCAAAGGGTCATTTATGAGAGTGGAGCGTGAGTTTACAGTCACAATGAAAGTTTTTCAGGTCTTGTAAATGTTCTGGTTGAAGTTGGATTTGTTAGCGGTTAGTGCATGCCTACAGGGCGAGTTGAAGCATGCAGTTAAACGTTAGTAGTCAATGATAAGCCGGATTTTCTGGTTGGTTTCAACAGTAACAATTATTAATGATTATTAATAATAACGGGGCACCACCCTGCGAACAGGGACCAATAACCAAACTATAAAACTAAGTCTCATAATTAGCGTTCACTCATAATGTCAATAGTCTGAGTACTATTACACATTCAGAGTGAAAGTGAAGGTTTAAGTTCGAGCACAGGCCACTACATCCAGTTATTATTACACACATATGCACAAGTAATCACAGACGACTGCTCTTTAAAATATAACAGAGTTTATTAAATAAAATAATAAATGATCAAATGAAGTAATAGCAAAATCAACAAACACTATCATACAATTATATGTCTAATACCTAAAGTCAAATGAATAAAGTGGGGTAAGGATATGTATATAGATATATGTACATGTGTGAGTGTGTGTGTGTGTGGAAACAAAGGGGGGGGGCCTACTCAAACAGTGATGGTACGTAACCTAAAAAGGGGCGTGTATTTGGATCGAAGCGCTCTACGTCCTTCGTGCGGGACTCTATGTGATAGGTGCGCAGGCCCTGCGCGCGGAGAGGGCCTAAACCGTCTGAATCGCCATAATTATTAAAATCAAGGGGAGGTGATCTACCTCTCCCCGCGTGGGAGAGGGCGTTCGTTCTAGGCGTACACTTGACATATGCGGAATGTCTCGCTCGCCTGTGGAAGTGGGCTTGGACCCACTTAGGTCACTCAGGACCTGGGAGTACTCCCCCCTTCTCCTGTCATCAGAGAGGGCGAGTTTGAGGAGACCAGCAGCTGCATCTTGTGGTGCAGGGTTGTCTGGCTCCTGGTGAGCTTCTGCTCCTAACCTGTACGGTTTTTGACTGCCCATTTTACTTCTTTGTAAATGGCAACAGTGGTTAGAATTCCCTACTGTTCGTAAGAAAAACGGTTAGTGTTTACGGTTAATGCAGGCGCACAGTGAAATGTCTAGTTCTGTGACTTACAATTTCTACTGTTGCTCTGAGGTATTAACTACTGCTTTTCAACTCAAAGGTAGAAAATGCTAATGTGGTTTCAGCACTTCTGGCTTGTGACAGCTGTGTGTAACTTTTCTTTGAGGGATTAAGAAAAACAAAACAAAGTGTTGGTTTTACAAATAAACGATCAAATCTACTAAACACAGCTGACTGTTAGTTTAGGAAATGTAACGAATGATCTAACCTGGAAAGGAAAAGAAGTAACAAATTTCCGAAAGGAAATTAAAATTGAAAATTTAATTAAAATGAAAGTCTAGTGCTTCTAGACTAGGGCCAGATCCCAACAGAAGCAACAGTCAGATTGTAGGCTACAAATGATGAAAAACACATTTGTTTGTGTCATTTGAACACTATAAGAACAAACGGTTGTTTGGATAAATCTATGATCATCTCATGTAAAACACGGATCATTTTACCAGCTAATAGAGTGAGAAAAGTAACAGATTTCATGCTGTAGAGGAGATTTTTATTTGTGTGTCTTAATTCAAATATTCAAAGAAAGCATGTTGAAGTGTATAACAGTACTATGTAATCACACACCCAAAGTAATATGAAGAAATCACCATGAGGAAGTATCTGGTTACCAAGCAGGAAATGTTTGGTGGCAGTGGATTCCAAGGAATTGTAAGGTGGCGGTGGATTCCAAGGAAATGATCATCTGGACTGATGATTTGGTCATCTGTTGTCTTGACCAGCAGCTCCAGGTGTGATCACTCAGACATCCGGCCAATTTGTTCACACTCGTCAGTGACGGGCCATAGTTTGGATCCTCTGTGCATGTGAAACTGCACTCATTCATGGAAAAAGTTCAAAATGTTCTGGCAATGCAGAAGCAGCGAATCCCCTGATTCACTTTCCATTAATTTCATCCATCCATCCATTTTCCACCGCTTATCCGGGGTCGGGTCGCGGTGGCAGCAGGCCAAGCAGGCCGACCCAGACTTCCCTCTCCCCCACAACATGTTCCAGCTCATTCTGGGGGATCCCGAGGCGTTCCCAGGCCAGCTGGGAGATGTAATCCCTCCAGCGTGTTCTGGGTCTCTTCCCAGTTGGACGTGCCTGGAAAACCTCCAGTAGGAGGCGTCCAGGAGGCATCCTAATTAGATGCCCGAACCACCTCAGCTGACTCCTTTCGACGCGAAGGAGTAGCGGCTCGACTCCAAGCTCCCTCCTGATGACCGAGCTCCTTACCCTATCTCTAAGGCTGAGCCCGGCCACCCTACGGAGGAAGCTCATTTCGGCCGCTTGTAGCTGCGACCTTGTCCTTTCGGTCACGACCCAGAGTTCGTGACCATAGGTGAGGGTAGGAACGTAGACCCTAAGATTATAAACTGATTTACAGTAAGAACGACTGTAAAAAAAGACAGAAGTTGACTCACCAACATTTAGACTGATGATTTGGCCATCCGTTTTCTTGACCAGCAGCTCCCAGTAGGTCTGATCACTCAGACATCCGGCCACTCCGTTCACACTCGTCAGGAACGGGCCGAAGTTTGGATCCTCTGTGATTCTGAAACTGCACTCATTTATGGAAAAAGCACAAAATGTAGCAATGAAGAAGCAGCGAATCCCCTGATTCATCTTTCATTAGACATGATTTAACAGTGAAATATGCAGCGTCTGTTTTTATGCATGTCATTACTTTAAGTTGATGAGTCATGCTAACAGCTGATGTGATGATCTTACCTGAAGCCTACATTTGAGTCCTGCAGTCTCGTCATTGCACCCAGTAGGATTCCTCTGTAAACCACATAGGTGGAGTAGGTCTGATTGGGAGTCATTGTCACAGAGTTCGTCACGAGGATACTGATGGGAATCTGATTAGAATCTGAAGATAAAGAGTGAATAATCAAGTGTTTAATAAGCAGGCCAAACAATATCCTATAACTGCAATAACATATGATTCTCGATAGCTGGGGACATCTTTGAGTTTTAATAAAAAACATTTTGAAGCTTACCTTCAGCTGGAGCTCCAGGAAGCAGCAGCAGCAGCAGGGCTGCAGAGAGGAGAGCGGGAGTCATCATTCTGCTGAACACCAGACTGACCTGTTAGCTGCAGAGGAATAAAACAAATCAGCCTTCAAGAAGTTGCTCAGATCTTTTACAAAAGCAGGAAAAATGCTTCCTTAGTTTAGCACAAGTTATTACGAGATTTTACGTTTTACAACCAGTTTCCATCCACGTCTCAGTACAGGACCTTAATCCTTCAGCTGGAAACTCTCCTGCCTTTGAAACGTTTTACTGCTAATAGTAAAAGTAAAATGTGTGAACCTTTTAACTGCATGCCCGACCATCAGAGCCATCGACAGTATGATCTTTTCCTCCCCACTCTAACCAGTAACTGACCTGTAAGGGTGCGAGAGATCTGATGGGAAGTCCTTCCTCCTTCAGTTAGCTCGGCTCCTGTTGTCCGGACTCCTGCTCAGTTGCTTTATAGCTCTGAAACAACAAGAAAATAGAGAATAATTCTTAAAAATGAATTATGATATTTAATAATGGAACTATAAGAATAACACATCCTTAATATATAGTGTTGAATCCAATTACACTTAACCAACAAGCTTTCTGAAAATAACGTACGATTTGTATGCGGTAAAAAATGTATTAATTGCATTCAACTTAACGATATTAAGTCGACCATGAATTTATGTTTTTATTTGCATGTGGATTTAAAAAATAAAGTTGAAATTGGCCGTAAGAATTGAATTATTTTCCAATCAACAATAGTCTTATTAAACTCATGATGTTCTGATGTTCATGCATCCTCTGGGTCTCTAAACCGCCACAATGTGGCAGCGCTGAGCTGCACAACAGGGAGGTTTTGTGCTTCTTGTTCTCACAGTTAAAGGGAAACATCGAATCTAATCCACATAATATTATCATTATAACATTCTGCATCCTCTGTTGCATTGAAGCGTGCCAGTAAGCCGTGTCAGCCTGCACATTACCACGGGTTTGGAACTGCTCCGTCATGCAACAAACCCAGATCACCTCCAGTCACGTCCTGGAACAACCTCAGCACTGGTGACCTGCACAGAGGTTTGAGGCCAAAATTAAATTGGATTTTTTAAATAAAAATGTATGAAAGAAAGGCGATGTATTCATCCTCACATCCTTCTGTAGCTGGAATTTCAATCAAACAAATACAGGACTTTATTCCATGAACCCACACATTGCTCTCTACTTTTGTCTTTATTTCAGATTCATTTGCTGTCTCACTAAAATAAAATCTCCTAGACTACAATCATTGTGAAGTTCTACTTCATTTAACACCTTCATGTTATCAGCCCTTGCATTCCTTAACTATCAGGAGAATTAAAGGGTCCCTCACAAAATGTTTACGGGCTTTAAAGAAAGAAAAACAACTGCAGAAAAGGAAAAATCATTTTGTGGAGTTTCCTCCTCAGTTGAAGAGTGAAGGACCATAAAATGGATGTACTAAAGGAAGGAAGGAAGGAAGAAAAAGGAGTGTAGAGGGGAGGAAAGAAGGAAATGTGGAAAATAGGAAAAAGGAAAGAGCAAAAAGAAAGAAGGAGAGATGAATGTAAGAACAAGGAAGCACAGAGAGAAGAACAACACCCTCTGGAGTCTGATTAATGACGAGGAGCAGCTGAGGAGGCAGAGATCTGATGAGAGGGCTGATTAGAGACGAGTCACAGGTGTGCAGGACTGAAGCACACCGAGGACACCTGGTGGACAGGTGAACGCAGGAGGAAGAAGAAGAGAGTGGAGCCACTGAGGCCATGGCAGGGTGAGGAGACATCCCTTTGTCACTGTTAGCTCTGTTAGCTGTTAGCACCGTTAGCTGTCAGCACCGTTAGCCGACATAGTCATAAATGATTATGTTGAATATGCAGTCTGCAGAGTCTGCAGTTCCCCTCAGAGGATAAACTTTAGAAGGTGATCATCATAGACTGTAAAGAAGAGCTCTGCGTATCGGCAGCCACCATCTTAATTTTTGCAACCAGAAATGACCCGAGAGGGCGGAGCTAAGTACAACTGAACGCTGAGAAAGACATTTTTAGTCGACCAAAATGTTAACAATTAACTTTCATGAAGTGACAACACACTGAAAGGGTTAAAGTTGACAACGCCCTGGTAGAGACCTGTCAATCACAGTGTAGCCCCGCCCCTAAAGCATCCCCTGCTTTATGGTCTGTTTGACTCTAAATGGACCATAATGTACTAAATGAACATCATGCTGTATTGAAGAAGACTTGAAACTAGAGATTGAGACCATAAACTCATGTTTACAATGTTTACTGAGGTAATAAATCAAGAGAGAAGTAGAGTCATTTTCTCATAGACTTCTATACAACCAGAGGAGTCGCCCCCTGGTGGACACTAGAGAGAATGCAGCTTTAACACATGAAGCTTTGACTTCACTCTTAAGGACCGGAGGTCGCCGTCTGGTCTGTCTTAAATACTTTATTTGTATTTATTATTATTGAGTACTGTGTTATGTGATTTATATGTTACAAGTTAGTACTGCCGCCAACTTTCTGTGCAAGAGGGTAACTGATCCGTTGACCCAGCAGATGAACGTCACAGCTAATTATTAATATGCGCTGTAAACAAAATAAGTGAGCAAACATTTAAAAGTGGATTTAGCTTGAAGGAGTCACGATGGCGTGATGAGACTCTGCAGGTCAACAAATGGGGACCTCGGCCTCCTTTTAAAAATCCAAAGCAATTATTGGAGAGCAGTGAATCTTTGCAATCTAATAGTGCTCTCTGTGTTCTTTTCCAGCTCTTAAACTAATTCCTGATTGATCGCTAATTATCGGTGACGGGGCCCCTCGAGACAGCCCCCCCTCCCCCCCTCCTTCCACTTCCACGGCGTGAAAGCAGCTATAACTTTCAAACAGTCGACTCTGCTGCTTGTTCTGGCAGCTCAATAGTCTTCAAGACGTTTGAATAATCATGGTGGCCTCCCCCCTCCCACGACAACAATAAAGTTCTTTTGACTGCATCGTCATTTTCATACCAATCAGCATGTTGAACTTTCATCCTCAAGCCCAACAGGACATAAGTGCAGTTGTAGGCTACTTGTTAATGCTTTCGACCGCGGCGTTGAGTCAAAATCGTCGCATTGATAACCTTGCAAACGACAGGAGCGTCTCTTAATAGCGCGCCGATTGATGTCGGCCGTTCGGATGTGAATCACTCTTCGGACAGAAGCGCCAACAAAGAGCATCGTCGATGACAATGTGTTTATTTCCTTCTTTTCAAGGTTCGGATCAATCGAAGGGGGCTGGTTCTGTCTGGAGCTGCAGGATGCGGACTATAAAAGTGGAGGTGGTGTGTTGATGCTGCTCAGAGCTGCTGGTCTGACATGAGGAGCTGCAGTAGACGAGGAGGAGGCCCAACAAGTCCAGCAGGTAGGACACGAGTTCAGTACCGCCGGTGAGAGTCATGGTGCATTTGTGATTAGAAAATGAGAGAACGATTAGCAGGATGAGCGTCAGGAAAGGGTCATTTAGAAGTGCAAGAGTTCTCCAGAGACAGTTTATATGAAGATCAACTGTCTCATTGATTAAAATGCTAAAACAGCTGAAAAAAAGGCTTTCAACTCAGACATTCTGTATTAGTAAATGTCTCCCCATATATCTTATTTTAATTGAATTTGTATCATTATTATTGTTAAGAGTTTATGCGTTTATGCTGGGACAACATTCCAAGAAAATCTTTGTTGTTTAATTTCTTGATTTGTTCTGTTTTGTTGTTTGAAGATAAAGTGGGGAAAAGCAGTCAACTAATCAATAAGTTGATCCAGAGAAAATTAATCTGCAGCTGTTATAAAACGAATTTATCGGTCGAGTCATTTTTCACATAAAAATGTATGAAAATGTGCAGCTTTCCTTTGTCATAAATAATAATGAAAGAGTCATTCAAGAGATGTGGACTCAGGACTTGGACTCAAGTCCCACTTAAGTGACTATTACTGTTATAACCTGTCATTAGTAGAGTCAGTGTTATTACACACTAAAGTACTCTAACTGTTATTAAAAATAGGTTACGGTCATTAATGCATGCCTAATAATTTAATGGACATTACCCTGAGAGACGTTACTCTGTATTGATTTTTAAGGGCAAAATACAGTTAAAGGAATGTTTTAATTGTGTTTTTATTTCATAGTGCATTAATGGTACTGCTAATAGATGAAAGAGTGATGATATAATTTAAATATATATAGACCGGCCCCATTGTCACCCATTTTGCATCCCTAAAAGTAATTGTTGGCTGCAGCTTTAAATGCTGTTAATACTAAATATGAAGCTGTTTTTAGCCGTTGAGGCTTTTTCTATAACGCTGAAAGAAGACAAACGTTAAGTGGGGAGAGTAACATGTCTGTAATAATGGTTGAAGTTACCTCCTTACATGTAATACGTTGCATAAATGTCCTATCGTAGCTTCTGGGGGAAACTATAGAGCAGATATTTATATTGATCATGTCTTACATAATGAACTTTGAATCACCTTTTTATTTAAAGGTTCTGTACAAATTAATTTGTCTCGCCTCTGCTTTTCCTGCTATGATCCCATGATCCCGTGTCATAACACTAACTGTATACAGTATTTATGAAGCGTCTGTCTGGCTTTGCACTGAAGGACGACATAATCAATGCACTTTAAAAGGAAATGATGAAATACATCCACTGATGTACAACAATCAACGTTCACACAAACTTCACCAAAATAAAGACTTTTTTATTTACCAAGATCATCTTTGAGACATTGCGTTGTGTTTTGTATCGTAGCAGAATAGATAATATAAGATCATCCTTTATTAGTCCCAGAGGTGAAGTTTTCAGGATTACAGCAGCAAAGTGCAACAAGACACAGTAAAGGTATAATAAATAAGTAAAATACAATATAATCACATTAAGTGGTTGGATCCACATTACTGCACATTTGAGGAAGGAAATATAAAGTGTTTATATTGCACAGGGTGATTATGTTGTTCATACATATATTGATATTGATAGTCTACGTTAACTTATTGTGTATTAAAATACTAATAGCACTATTCCATTTGAATTGTAAGCTATTTCTATTGCACTACATCAATTCAAACTCTAGAAATTAAGATTTTCTTTGTGAAATAATTAATAAAAACTTAATCGAAAAAAAATTCAAATTGGAATACAGCAGAACGTTTTTATTTCATTAATCTTTTCAGGACCCCTTAGATGTATCTAGTGGCCCTTTGGAGGGGCCAGACCCCTAGGTTGGGACCCACTGGACTAAACCAGTTGAATGTATACAAAGCAGTTGATGCTCAATCTAATGAAGAAATATGCTTTAAAAGACAGTTTACTTCAAACCGGCTTAGATTTTATAACACAGTCTGGAGTTTGTCACATTTAAACTTCCTTTTTACAAACAAAGTGTTTGAAGCGATTCTCTCGATGGACTGACTGCACTATGAGTTGAGACCAAGGGGGGGCGCTAGAGCTCCACATGCAGGTTTAGTCTGCATGTACCGGCTGTTAAACAGACACTGTGAAGCACAAGAGGGACATCTTGAGCACCAGGTCTCACCTTCCCGTCTCAGTAGTTCTCTGCAGTTTTAACCTTATTTTAAAGCCCAAAACGTGTTTTTATCTCCAATAGTTTCTGCGTGTTTTCTTAAAGACGCACCAACATGCAAAGAGAAGACTGACTCCTGGTTTTCGTTCCACTACAAAGTGCTGCCGAGGTTAAGAAAATAAATAAAAATAGAACGTGTTCAGACATTTGTTGCTAACGATGCTTCGAGAGTTTTGTCGATATGAACGATATCAACGCCACGGCAGGAATAGATTTAGCTAAATCAATTAATGGTTTTACCAATGACTGAATGTGCTTTCAAAAGGGGGCGTGTACAAAACTTCACGTCCACTCAACAGTCGGTCCAACTCGGACAATGTGGCGGCTCTTTGTCCGTCCCTCTGCTCGCTTTGAGTCCGTGTTGCTAAGAGGCTGAATAAAGTGTTTAGTTCTCACCGTAGTCCGAGATGAGTCATGTATTTTCAGGTCAACACTCCACCAAATCCATTGATTGTTCAACTACATTCAACTACATATAAAAGGACTTCCTGCATTGCCAATCGTCACCCTGAGGGCTTGTATGTATCTGCTTGTTTAATAGTTTGAAACTCGAGGAGGCTCTTGGAAAACATGCATGAGACATAAAACACGATATATATCCTTTGCTATAAAAATATATAAAACAATATGGTGGTTGTGACAACGGTGAACTATTTTAATTGATTTTCACTGCTTTTGTGTTTTAATATCCTTTTGAAATGAGATCCCGGTGAGCTAATTCTCGACATTGTACGAGGGGATTCATTTTTTGCACTCATAAGATGGGATCAATACAAAGGCAGCACACTGCTTAGCAAGTCCAACATGTCTGTGTGTTCTTCAGCTACTTGTTATCGGTTTATTGAACCGAGCCAACGAGGGAAACAAACAACCTCCTTGCCTCCATTATTGCCTTTTTTTCCCCGAAACCGACCCTCGCTATACGCGTCTCACACATCTGTGTTTGCACAGGAGCAGGTTGATGGACACTGTTTCTTCAGAGGTTAAGGTTGATGAACGTCTGACCCTCTTCATTTCATCCCAGACGGGCTGCCGGGGAGGAGGTGTGTGTGTGTGGGGGGGGGTCTGCAGGTTGCGGCCGAAGCCGGAGTTAATGACGGGGCTTTGTTAGGCGCTGGGGCTCTCGTCAGGATCGGCCCGAGCCAGACAATAGCCAGGGGTCACAGGTCCTCGGAGACCCCGGGTGAGAGGGCTAATGAGTCCGTATTGAGCTAAGATGAGTCTGCCAGTGTTGTCGGCAGATACCGCGGGCTCAGATGGTTCTGCCACGGCCAATTTGTCCGTTTTTTTTTGTTCCTGAGAGGCTGCAGAGCCGTCGAGTTACAGCCTCAACGGCGGACTTTTTCAGGGGCTATTCTTAGACGATAACCGAAGAGTCAGTTCGTCACTCGGAGAGCTGGACGGCTGGTCGTGGCTGGAACTAAAAGTCTTCTACAAATCAGAAAGAATCTGTGCAAAACCCAACAGAACTCAAATTCTCTTATTAAAATGGACCCCAGGGGGCTGTCACACCAGTTCCAGAAGTAGAAAAACATGGCCGCCTGCTGAATTAGATATTAACGAGCATTTGTGGTCAAAAAGAGCTGGATCGCAAACGTTCTCCTCAATGATGATGAAGTTCCATGTAGATCGCTGGTTCGCACTGATCCAACATTGACACCAAGGCTACAGTCAGACCCTTCCTGACTGCACCGGTCTGCGCTGCTTTTGTCACGGTTGGAAAGGAGTCTCCGTGTTGTTGTATTTGCATTTTTTTCCTAAAAAATAAGTGTTTTTTTTCCCCGCATATTGTTCTGTGTGAAAGTATGGATGACAAAAACAATAGTTATTTAATGATATGTAGTGAAAAGTAATCGCACGAAAAATCACCCCTCCGGGTGTGTAAAGGTGTTTAGACTGAGTATAGCTTGGGCCTAGCCTAACCGGGTCCTGGATCAAGTCTTGGTTATTCAGAAGCGATTGGACCCATGAAGACCTTATTCATGGTTGTCGTTCGGAGGCGTTCGTGCCAACTGACCGTCAAATAACAAAGCTTGGTTGGTGGTTTTAAGCTTCAAACTATGACGCTCTACCTGGTTCAGGAAAAGAGCGTGGCTGACGTCTAATTGTCTACGCTCGTGACAAAATGTTTACTTTTAGTTTTGCACGGGAAACGAATGGCGGTCTCCTGAACGAACGTCCTGTTTTGTTTATTGTTGTAAATATAGAATATAAAGCTTAAGTACCCGTTTAGAAGCACAGGGCCACACAACATGTAGAAGTCTTTTCTGCGAGCTGTGGTTCCACATAACACCCCAGACGTACCAGAGATCCAGAGAGACTTCGACACGTCTAAAGGCCTCAGTACGCTTTAAACAAAGTGCTTGTGTTACCGTCTGAAAATAGTCTTCAAACTCACTTTCTGTTGCTGGAAACGTTCTCAAATTCTCTTTCTTTCATTCCCAACACGACTACTTCCTTCACTTCCTCTTCATGCCCTTTGAAAACGGTCCGTCCTAAAGTGTGCCCTCTTATCCCCCGTCTGCACGATTCATCGCTTCGACACTAAAGACACACTGAAGGTCTTCAGTTTAATTGGTAAAAGCTTTAAAGATGTTTGGACGTCACGTCGTACGAACTTCTTCCTTTCAGGCATGCTGAACCTTTAATTCCTTGGTGGTTAGTTCGTTCCCTCCGTGTTTACTCTCCCACAGTTAAATCCACACTGACAATATTTCTGTGCATGAAGCGCGACTGTGCCTCCCTTGAAGCTTGACCGGCTCCTCTCCTCTCCTCTTCCTTTTTTGTTTTGAAGCTTTTTAATTTTGATCTCTTTACACTTTCACCCCCCCCCCCCCCCCCACCCACTCGCTCTCATCAGCCGCCTCCGACGTGGACACATGCGGCTCTGGCTTATCCAGCCGTGGCATTGACCTCTCATCTTCATATCGACCCGCTGTTTCCCATGACCCGTTGACCTCTCGGGGTGAAGCCTGCAGCCGTCTGGACCTCCTCCTCCTCCACCTGGCTCCTATCTCCACCCTTCAGATGGATTACTCTCTGCTCTGACGGGATTACATTGTTGTCTCAACAGAGGATCCACGAAGCTCCAGACTATTCAAACTACAAAATCATTTTTTTGGGATTATGTCACTTTTTTCTCCATCCAAGCTTTATTCAAAAGCTTTTCTTCTGAATTTAAAACCCGTCACCTTCAGATGGTGCTTATGACAATGCAGTGACGTTTCCCCCCCGCCCGCCCGTCTCTCTTTCCCGTCCCCGTCTGTCTCTCTCTGAACTCGCTGTCCTCATTCCACAGCCTGGTTTTGAAACACAGTGTCCCGATAGTTAGCTGGTGGAGAATCTGGGTCAGCGCGAGGAGAGCCAGAGATAGCACAGCTAAAGAAAAATATGTCACTCACCGCTGTGCGACGACGAGAGAAAACAACACCTCTCTGCCGCTTCAAAAAAAACAGCAAATTCCACATACTTAACATATTCTGTCTCTTGGAGTTTTTTAGCAATATCTGGGACCAGCAGTGAGGCACAACTGGGCCCAGCCGACAAAGGGACAGATCGTGTTTCTTTTCATCTCGCTTAAGCAGAAGAGTTGCAGGGAATTGTTTTTCACGTTTTATTATCAAAATTGACGGCGTGAGTGCCTCTCCGTCTTATGGTTACATCACTGGAGTCTAGACGGTGCGATTTGAAGCATTGGAGACAAACATTTATGTTTAATTTTGGAATGTTAGGAGTGAGTTTACGATGAAATTATGTTTCTCTGGATATTTTTCTTGCCTTTTTTAAATGCTCTGCTTTTCAGTCCGTTGTGTTTTCAAGCTTGAGGCTGTGCTTTCTTCTTTTTTGGTGCAAAGTAGGGCTTTCTCCGTGGACTTTGGTCCAAGCAGCATTCCTGATCCCTGCTGGACTGAGAACTATAGGGAGGGAGGGGGAGGCAGAGAAAGAGCTGTGAGGGAGGAAGGAGGGGGGGCACGAACAAGAGAGGAAGTGAGTGTTCATTACAAAGTGTGTGCCTCTCGGTTGCCCAGTAGAGTTCGCCGGACTTTTTGTTGCTGCTCTCTCTCTCTCCCTCTCTCTCTCTCCCTTCCTCTACCAGTAGTGAGAGATTTATTCTTTTTTTTGGCTGTGGAAGAAGAACAAGAGGAGGTGCAGATTTTTCATCCAGTGCAAATTAGAGCAAGAAGGGAAGTAAAGAAACAAATGAAGAAGAAGGGGAGGAGGAAGAGAAAAAGAGAGACTTCAACCCTTATCTTCCCCCTTTCCTTCCACTGCCAACGACTTCCACCTCAGAAATAGCGGAGGGAGCAACTTCAAGAGGCAGCCAGGAAGGAGCTGGAGTGTGAAATCTGAGAAGAGAAGCGGGATGAAGAGGCTGACCAGCTCTGCGTTTGCTCCTCTGTCCAGGTCAGTGCCCGGGGAACACCAAACCACTGCTCCCCTCTTTTCTGTTGTCTACTCACCGGAGCTTTTACTCTGAATTTAAGAAAAGCCAGTGGGTGCAGCGGTTGAGGGGGTTGTGTAACGAGGCTGACAGCAGCTAACACCCGATCGGTGCGTCGCCCACCGGCAGGAGTGAAAGTGCCGAAACTCCAGCTGCTGTTTTTAGTTGATCGGCTCGGATGTTCACGTGTTGAGGGAGACGACAAACTCGTCCGAAATGCGGCCCACGTGGTTACGATAAGGGGGAAATCACGGAGACGCACTGCAGGCTGGGTGCTCACGCTCTCTCTCACGGGGGGGCGGGGGGAGATTGCAGCTGAGGTACAAAGACGTTATTACATTTCAAGTTTTGAGAATGAGACAGAAGTGTTTTTACCTGGCAGTGTGTGCGGTATGGCCGCTCAGCAGTCTTTACCTTAAAAAATGTTACATTCTAACATTGAGGATGTCCCTTTATTTGTTTTGCACGTGCATTTTTAAGAAACAAAACCACGTTTTATATATATTTATATATACATGACGTATTGACAGTGTTTCATTGTTAAATGTCGTCCCGTGGCCTCACCGTTAATCACAGAATCCAGTAACATTACAGGATTTAATCAGAGTCGATTTACAATTATTCAGAAATCACATGGAGTCAGTGTTTTTCTTTTTACAGGTTGTGATGATTTTAAGTCAACAAAAGCCGAGAGGTTGTTATCGCCGACTGATTATTTCACATGAGCGCTGTCAGACAGCTCACCTGTCTGAGGGGGCCCCTGAGGGCCTGTCCCATTAGCTTTCCCAGCATGCATTGCCACTGACAACACAGTGTCAAGAGAGGCCTCCCAGGAGACCGTTGTTGACAGGTTTATTATTCCTAGAACGTGGAAGTGGGACAGATGGCACTATAGGGTAGAGGAGAGCGGCCTTTATAAGTTATTATTATTATTATTATTTCATTGTGGGAGTAATCACACTTTTTGTGTTGCGACTTTACTATTTTGTTTCCAACTGTTTCACTGCAGCACTCTGGGTAAAACACTGAACCTGTGCTGCATCTTATAACATTTTTCATTGATTGATAAATCCTCAAATAGTTGGATTTTTAAAATGCCCTCTCATTATTTTCCCGATTCAAACCCCGATATCTCCGTCAGATAAGACAAAGAGATGCTGGAACTAACGAAATACGACGATTATTTGTATGAAACCATAATTCAGCACTTTATTCATACTTTAATGTAAAAACAAATATGCTTTGACCAATATGTTCAAACTGCGTTGTGGCTGATGAGTAACAGTTCTTATTTAGTTTGTCTTCTGTTAGTATTACGTCCGTCCTCGTGATGAGCAGTGCTTCCATGTTGTCGCTGTCGTCTCTCTCATACCAGACATTCTGTCCTCTCAGCTGGATGCTTGTGATGGTTGAACTGGGTGTTTCCCTCTAATACACCAGTTTCAAACGCACTTTGTTTTGTTAAGGATGGATTATACTTGAAGAGAAGAGAAAAGCTTTGTTTGTTAGTGAGTAGGTGAGATTAAAGAAGTCCTTTTGACTGATCAGCGTTCAACCTTTTTTAAGGGTCATGAGTTTTAATAAAATGTGATTATTTTCTCATATGAAAAGAGAAACTTGGGATAGAAGACAAAGTTCTTTGTTGGTAATTTAATGTGTTTCTTAAGAAGTCTACATTATCGTCTCACAAATGTTTCGCCATTCAAACAGTGTCTGCGAGTCTGTTTGTACGACACGATCAATAACGTAAACATCTGCTCATATACACACTTGATCAAAATATTTAGTGGAGATACAATTGAAAACATTAGGTGCAGTTACTAGTTTTAGTCAAACGGCAAAACAAATTTAATTTTCTTTTGTCAAAATGTCGAGATTAAATTTGGACTTTTTGTTTTTTTGTGAGAAATGTAGTTTGTAACTACTTTAAGCAAACACATCACAGCTAGACTTCTGCAATACATAATTGTTTATTTTACACATTATTACAATTTAGTGGTTAGAACCGCTGAGCCTGTAAAAACTGTTGCATGATGTCTTTTGAGGCTCTGCAGGAACCTTTCTAAAGTAAAACGTTTTGACATGAAGTGAAGTGAAGTTTAAAAGACGAGGCATGTGATCTAATGAAACATTCTGTTGATGTGCATTAAGGGAAATGTATGAAATGTTTTTTACAGCTTGACTCATGCTAGGAAGTAAAAGTCTGAATATCTGGTGAAACACTAAATTGCTGGAATATCGTTTTAATTGAAGGATTCGTTCCGTCTTAAGTTCGGATCCACTAGTTTGACGTTTTTCTTTTGCGAGCATCACTCAGGTTTTATTTCTAATCCTGGCCCACGTATTTCAGAAGGTAATGACTCAGTCCTCATGTTCGTAGAGGTGTCATTTCTCAGCAGCAGTACGAGTCCGTTGAAGCCGCTTGTACCACAGTTATTTAGCTGTCAGGATGACTCCCTTTTCTTCCTGGGAGTCTGGGTTCCCATGCGTTCCTCATGCGGGTCCCACCCCCCCGATGGCCCATCTGAGGCTCCCGTGATCCATCACACAGCAGGCGGCCATGTTCTCTGAAAAGGCCGTGAACTTGTTACCTCCCTCGGCCCCGGCCCGCCTGAATGTCAAACCCATTTTTCTTTTTCTCCGGGCTTCCCCCCTTCCCCAGGATTTTCTGGTTTACTGAAATAATTGGGGTTTCATTCAGGGCGACCGGGTTGCAGCTTTTTAAAAAAGAAAAAGAAAAATGGAGATATCAAAGTCTGGTGCCACGATTTCTCCCTTTCAGAGCTGCTTCTCCTCCGCCCTCCTCTCCTCCGCCGAGATGGGTCATCATCATGACTCCAGCCCCCCCCCCCCCCCCCCTGCACAATGACACCACATCCATGGTACATTATCCTACAGTGGGTCTGCTGGCCTGGAGCTCCGTCTATAGGCTATTCTTCCCCTTCTCCGTTGTCTCGGTGATCTCTGGATGCAGCCTGTTCAACATGGCACACATTCAAAATGGCAACCTCAAGGGGCTTTTTTTATTCCTCCAGCAGAATTAAATCACTTTTCTCTCTCTCTCTCCTCTCTGTCTGCTGAGTTATTCAGAGTTTAATGAGGGAGGGAAGATAAAGGGAAGCTTATGGTTCGCTCCGTATGATGGAGAGGCTGCCTTTTTGTTTCTGTTGGAGGAGCCACACAGCGAGCGTTCATGTGAAATGAGGTTTTTTTTTTTAACCAGAGGGGAAGGTGATTGAAATGTCTGAGAAAGAGCCAGGGAGTCTGGAGCAGCAGGGGTCATTAAAGTGTCAGCTCTTCAAATATTCCTCTGCATTTCAGAGGTTTTGAGATACAATCTGCTGCGAGATGTTCCGATTATCAAACATCAACGCACAGATAAAGACATCTCTGTAGTAACGTGCCTCTGCACCTCCGGTGCCGTGCATCGTTTTCTTTTTAATGACCGTGCAGGATTAATCCCCTTACATAAGGCGGCGTGGGCGGTTTGGAGACAGTGAGGGAGCTGACGCTGGATGACGGAGGAGGGCTGCTGTTGTTGAGGTTCAGAGCGGGTCAGAGTCCGTACTACGTATCAGCTGTCGAGAGAGAGAGAGAGAGTGTGTGCGTGTGTGTTTGGTTTACCGGCTGCACCGGCGTCAGCGCCGACGCAGAGTTCTTGTGTCTGACATCAGAAAGGACTCTCAGAGCGGAGAGGTAGATGAGTTCAGCTGGTTTACACACACACACACACACACACACACACACTGTGACTGAGTTCAGCTCTGGTCTATCTCTCTGGAGCTGTTTGTTACTTTTACCCCTCGAGCAGTTGCTGTGGTCGCACAGTTCCTAGAAAAAAAGCCATGTTCGCAGTATACAAGGACAGCTTTAGTACATCCTGAAAAAGGATTTTGACTTGTAGGTGAGGGAGGTTTTTTTGGTGACGTGGAATATAATCCTCACTACATTATGCTCCAGGGTGGTTGGAAGATGGAAGGTTTTTGCTGCTCCAGCACACATGGTTTGGTATTATGTTGGTCAAACTAAAGCCGATCATTGACCTAAGAGACTGTTGTTTGTGCCGTGTGTGTAACGAGAAGTCACAGTTGATTTATCTGTCATGTAACTTCAGTAAGAACACATCAGTAGTTATTTTAACCCAAACCACCATCTTTTATTAAACCTAACTAAGTATATTTCACCATCTTTTATTAAACCTAACTAAGTATATTTCACCATCTTTTATTAAACCTAACTAAGTATTTCACCATCTTTAATTAAACCTAACTAAGTATTTCACCATCTTTATTTAAACCCAACTAAGTATTTCACCATCTTTAATTAAACCTAACTAACTATTTCACCATCTTTAATTAAACCTAACTAAGTATTTCACCATCTTTAATTAAACCTAACTAACTATTTCATCATCTTTAATTAAACCCAACTAACTATTTCACCATCTTTTATTAAACCTAACTAACTATTTCACCATCTTTTATTAAACCTAACTAACTATTTCATCATCTTTTATTAAACCTAACTAACTATTTCACCATCTTTTATTAAACCTAACTAACTATTTCACCATCTTTAATTAAACCTAACTAAGTATTTCACCATCTTTATTTAAACCCAACTAAGTATTTCACCATCTTTAATTAAACCTAACTAACTATTTCACCATCTTTAATTAAACCCAACTAAGTATTTCATCATCTTTAATTAAACCTAACTAACTATTTCATCATCTTTAATTAAACCCAACTAACTATTTCACCATCTTTTATTAAACCTAACTAACTATTTCACCATCTTTTATTAAACCTAACTAACTATTTCATCATCTTTTATTAAACCTAACTAAGTATTTCATCATCTTTTATTAAACCTAACTAAGTATTTCATCATCTTTTATTAAACCTAACTAACTATTTCACCATCTTTTATTAAACCTAACTAACTATTTCATCATCTTTTATTAAACCTAACTAAGTATTTCACCATCTTTATTTAAACCCAACTAAGTATTTCATCATCTTTAATTAAACCTAACTATTTCACCATCTTTATTTAAACCCAACTAAGTATTTCATCATCTTTAATTAAACCTAACTAACTATTTCACCATCTTTATTTAAACCCAACTAAGTATTTCATCATCTTTAATTAAACCTAACTAACTATTTCATCATCTTTAATTAAACCCAACTAACTATTTCACCATCTTTTATTAAACCCAACTAACTATTTCACCATCTTTTATTAAACCCAACTAACTATTTCACCATCTTTTATTAAACCTAACTAACTATTTCATCATCTTTTATTAAACCTAACTAAGTATTTCATCATCTTTTATTAAACCTAACTACGTATTTCATCATCTTTTATTAAACCTAACTAAGTATTTCACAATCTTTTCCAAACCTTACTAAATATTTCACGATGTTTCGTGTACATTAGAATTATTTTATTGGTTATTTTGTCATGCACGTCTGGATGTTTTTTGGGACAAAAAGCCAAAAAATGCAGAGCATCTTCTCAAAAGATATCATCGAACCATTGTTTGAGGAAACGTCGAGTCAGTTTCCTTCAGTGGACACGGAGAAAGACAAAACACGGACAGCTACATAGAAATGTCAGTGTGTCTCTCTAAGTGCTGAAAGCTTTCATTTGACAGATGAATACTCCCAAACTCACCAGCATGACTCGTCTCCACACTCGGGCCTCTAAGCAGAATATAATGTTTGAATGTGCTCCCACCGCACACTGAAGACGTGAGTGTGTGTGACCTGCCCTCTCTCTTTGTGACTCTCATCTCCGTCCAGCCTCTCTCCACTCTCCGCTTTCTCTCCCTCGGCGGGGGCGAGAGTCGCAGGTTGACAGCCTCGCAGGTCTCCTCATTACGCCGCCGTCTGAGCCAGCAGAGATTTATAGAGATGATAAAAGCAGTCTGGAGGGCAATAATGACCACAGGCTGTGATGAAGAGGAGGATGAGGAGGAGGAGAGGGATGCAGGGCTCTCTCTGCCTCTGATCACTCACTGTGCTGAATAAATGACTTTGCCTCGTGCGGAATTAAATGGCAAAAACAGTTGACGTATAAATATATATTTAAATCTATACATTCACATATCTTTTATTCAGGCTGGTCTCATCCAGCATTAGTTGGAATACCTACGAAAAATAATGCGTCGTAATTTGTAGATATCTCACGAAATATTTTTCGTATGTTAACAACGTAAGCTTGAGCGAGGAAGTATAAAGACTGCTAAGTCCAGCCAGTCGTTCCCTGTATGAAACGAGACGTCAATGTTGACGTTTTTGTCATGTAAATTTGCGTACCTCAGTAACAGCAATTCAGTGGTTATTTTAACACAAACCAGGATCTTTTCCTCAACCTAACTAAGTAGTTTTGTTGTCTAAACCTAACCAAGTAGTTTTTGTTGTCTAAACCCAACTAAGTAGTTTTGTTGTCTAAACCTAACTAAGTAGTTTTGTTGTCTAAACCTAACTAAGTAGTTTTGTTGTCTAAACCCAACTAAGTAGTTTTGTTGTCTAAACCCAACTAAGTAGTTTTGTTGTCTAAACCCAACTAAGTAGTTTTGTTGTCTAAACCTAACTAAGTAGTTTTGTTGTCTAAACCTAACTAAGTAGTTTTGTTGTCTAAACCCAACTAAGTAGTTTTGCTGTCTAAACTTAACTAAGTAGTTTTGTTGCCTAAACTTAACTAAGTAGTTTTGTTGTCTAAACCTAACTAAGTACTTTTGCTGTCTAAACCTAACTAAGTAGTTTTGCTGTCTAAACCTAACTAAGTAGTTTTGCTGTCTAAACCTAACTAAGTACTTTTGCTGTCTAAACCTAACAAAGTAGTTTTGTTGTCTAAACCCAACTAAGTAGTTTTGTTGCCTAAACCTAACTAAATCATTTGTTGCCTCAACCTAACTAAGTAGTTTGTTGCCTAAACCTAACTAAGTAGTTTGTTGCCTGAACCTAACTAAGTAGTTTGTTGCCTGAACCTAACTAAGTAGTTTGTTGCCTCAACCTAAGTAGTTTGTTGCCTAAACCTAACTAAGTCATTTTGTTGCCTAAACCTAACTAAGTTGTTTCCTGTGAAGACGGAAGTTTATTTTGAAAATACTGTATTCATGTAACGAGCAGAAATTGACACGTGTTGTCGGACTTTCGTCGGAAAACACAAAATAAAATGAGTAACATTTACGTAAGATATCATAGGAACCGTTGTCTGATACGTTGCTTTTATTTAAGAAATCTCATTCTGTCTCCTGTCATTTTACGTGACTTCCAGACGGTTGATGTAAATCATAATAAATAATATTAACCTGCTGATTGCATTTTTCCCCTTTATAAAGACCGATTTATAGTTTGTAAAAAATGACGAGGTATGCATGTGTGACCACATAGTTTGACAACAGATCGAGTGTCGAGTGCAACAGCTTGTCAAGCTATAGGAGGACGTTAACCAACAAAGATGGAGAATGCAACCTAAACAAATTCAATTTCCAGATCTGTGTGATATCAGTGAGTGAGTAGAATACATTAGCAAGTGGCCCAGTATTTAGTGTCCAGATACAAACGTGTATTTGGTGGAGAAAACTAGAGTGTAGTCAACATGTTTAATAGCTCACAGCCGTAAACGCTGCAATGTTTCGGTTTAAACAGTGAATTAACTGGTGAATCTCAACAGAATGTATCCGTGGTTGCAGAACATGAAGGTGTCCTCGTAAAAAAAAGAGCCTTTAATCAGTTTGAAATACACACTCATCTGTTTATTATCTACACAACCCATTTATGTAAGTTACTCCGAGCAACCAAGGACGCATTAGACTGAAAGTCACCGGTTAACACGGTCACTGGTTAAACTGAAACACCTGTTGCTCTGAAACGGTGGTGATCTTTTCTAAATTCTGTAGAATTTGAGTCCGAAGACACAACTACACAACTGGTGCTGGTAACAGTTTTGATTAAATGTTTAAAGTTGCTAAATCAGGGCTGTAGAGAAACACAGCTTCACATATTGTTGATGAAGTCTGCTGTAAAAAGGGTCTGTACTTTGCATACTCAGCACTTACTATGAAATGATACATTAATTTAAAATATATGTAATCCTTTCAAAGCAAGAACTATGAAGGAACGTTTTAGGTTAATGTTTTAGATGAAATCCATAAAACTTTTGTCCAAACTAGGTGTGGCAACAATTTCGTCATCATTTCACAAAAACTGAATTTTTTTTGGTCAAGTTACGAAAAACAGGGCTTTTTCATTTTTATGAAATCTGTGGTTTGTGAAGGAGTTGTGTGAGCTGAAGTGAAAACACGTTGCCTCATCAGTCTCCAACGGTTCACTTTATATGGATGGATTTATCTCAGACATTCATTTAGAAGAGGAATGTTTTAATCTAAATCATTCCAGTGTCAGAGTTTGATCTTTTGTATTGTGTAACTAATGAGGGAATATTATTTACTTCTCATCACTTCGAATTTTGTCTTGCGTGGTTACATTCAAGATTAATTAATATCTGCATCAAACTTTTTTGCACAACAAACTGTTCAAGTCATAGTTTATCTCTACATGCACAGTCTATTCTATATTTATTTATTCAAATTTTTCACTTACGGTAACGGTGAACTTCTCTCATGCAGCTCCTCTTCCCTCACCCACCACCACAAACCTGCCCTCTCCCTCTCTCCCCCATCTGTGCTAATTCCAGCAGTAACTAACTGCTATTTTTGGATTAACGGCTGCCTTAAATAAAAGACAACTACTTCAAAAAAATTGACTAATGCAAGTTTTTGAAAATATTTTTTCCTAAAACTGTTGTTAATGATATTTTTCACCAGTATATTTACGTCATAATCATTACAGTAGAATAACTTTTTTTGATATACATTTTCCATGATTTATTAAGCAACACTGAAAGTAAAAAAACAAAACAAAAAACTCGTTACTTCTATGACGGATGACGAACAGCGAGCCGGTCCTTATTACGAAATAAACCACGTGAAGGTGAGCAGGTCTTTGAATCACCCTGAAGAGGCACGTGGCTGCATACTAAAGAGATCAATAATTTGAGACAAAGTAAAAAAAAAATACAACAGTACGAGCAACAGTATGAGAGCAAAGATTGGCCTATTTAGGCCTTTTATCAAACCAATGCATTGCTGATGTAGTACCAGAGCACACACATACTTCACCTGGTCAATAACAAATCACGCCTTTGTAATTGACCCTTCCTAAGTCCCGCCCTTATTCACTCTGTGCTCCAATAACAGATGAGCTAGCATTGAACCGGGCAGATCCTCGGTCAACTTTGCCCTTTTTACTGTCATACTCGGATATTTTATATCAGTTCAAAGGTAACATTACAATGTGGTCTAATACATCTCATGTTAGCAAACGTTAGCTAACGTATAGCTACATTTTTTAAAATCATTTTTAAGAGGACGTGAATTTATCGTTAGCCATAAAAGATTAAAGCTAGCGTTACTTTGTCTATATTATCTCCATGTGTTGCCGGAAGTAACTTTCATCCAGTTTGTATTTTGCCACGAATTACACATACAATGTTTGTCAATTTAAAAGATAATTGTACAAGTCAAGAAAGTCTCAGTTTGTCGTAGTGTCATTTACTTTTGTGTGAAACCGATCAGTGAACTACATCTCGTCTCACACAACATATGTCATCAACACAGCCATTAGCTGGGCTAGCTAGTTAGATAGCTAACGTAGCTACGTCCACACACATTTGTAATGTTGTCGTACCTGACTAGTTGACGATAATTGACAAAGGTTTAATTAATTCATGGCACAATTCAAGCGGGATTAAATATTATTTGTCTCTTGACTACCGTATATTAAAAAACAAAACATAAGGGGCGGGACTTCGCCTTTCTACTGCGGCCATTTTTACTGTAGCTTGTTCTTTGTTTTGCATATGATGCCAGGAGGAGCACATGATGGTTGAAGAGAGAAGTGCAATCTTGGTAAATCACTAAGAGAACTGACAAATACTGAAAGAACAACAGCTGTAATGAAAGAGAAAGAAGTCGGAGACACAAAGGTGCTGATTCTTGGAATGAGCTGTTGGAAGTTTTTCCTGTAGTTTCCGTCTGAGTGGGTCTAAAACTGTTCATGTTTTATAAGCTTTTGGCCAAAGATGCTCAGACTGCTCAGCTTTAAGGGTAAGTGAGACTTCCCTGTAAGATCCCAGGTTTAGTTTTCAAAGCTTTAACACGTTGAACAGCTATAGTATCGTCTTTAGGTGATATCCGTACGTGTCCGTCTGTCTGAACATTCCCACTCTCAGCGAGCAGGAAAGGTAAACCAAGTGCTATGAAAAAAAAATGAACCATTTTGCGTGGACTCTGTGTGTCTCCCTCTCTGCTCCCAGTTCCATTTTCTGGTTCATTCATATGGTAATCGAGGTCAGGAGATGAGGGGGTTCTCACGTTCAATGTGAAACTTGGCCTTTTGTGTCGCCTCGGCTCAAGCTGCCGCGACGGAGGCCAGAGGTGAAATTGAATTCAGATGAAATTCCCCAGTGAGTCTGGCCTTGGGCTGGACTGTGCCAGACTGGACCGGGTCGTGGTGATGGGTGCAAGCCAAGCCTCTATGTTTGGCCACGATGTTTGGCATGGCTGAAGGGAACTGTGCCATCTCTAGCTGGTCATTAAAGGCAGAGTGTGCAGCGTTTAGGGGGAACTATTGGGAACAATGGAATATAATATTAGTAACTATGTTTTCTTTAGTGTATAATTAATTAAAAATAAGAATAATTTTGTTTTTGTTATCTTAGTTGAGCTGTTTACAGACTGAGCTGGTCCTCTTTACCGAGCCAGCCGCCATGTTTCTACAGTAGCCCAGAAGGGACAAAACAAACCTGCGTCGGCCGCTGTATTTCTCCTACACGCCTGCTACATAAGAGGAAAATCAGTTGTTTTCAATCTGTAACCTCACAGCTTTATGCTATATAAATATTTGGAAAAGTAACATTATTAGCGTTATTAGCGTCTGCTAAATTACTGTAATGTAAAATAATGGCGTCTGACCAACATTGCCATAAATAAAGCCAAACACTAATTGCAAGTTTGTGTCGGGAGGGATTGTGTTTATTCAGGTAATTTCACTTTTTCAATTTTATCTGATTCAACAAGACTTGTAGTTTACCTCAGTGGGTTTGCATGTTTATATTTGCAGTGACAAAAATATATATTTAAATAACAAAACAGCAAGTTTCAAATGTAACAAAACAGTTACTGGTGATATTGTTGTGAATAACTTTACTGTTCTCTACCAAAGTGTGCCTTTGTACTGCCGACTATACAGCGCTTTTGTGAGACAAATTACAAGCCGAGTACGTGTGCAGAGTAATCAGATGCTGAAGGTTGCTGGGTAGATTACTCAAAGGTAATTTTGGGAACGACCTTGTTAAAGGTAGCTGTGAAGCTTCATGAATAGACTCTTTCTGTGTGTATAGCCTTGAGTAGCAGTGAGAGCATTTACTCTTCAGAGACGTGATATTCAACCTATCCTCCATTTAAAAGACACATATATTTGTGTCCTTGGGGCCTCCTCCGAGCACGAGTCACAGCTGGATCTGTGACTCTTATAAAAGACACCCAACACTTCACTCAATGACAACGCTTTATGTCCTGCCGTGTGGAGGGTTAACGGAATGCGAGGCTTTAATTGGAAATCCGAATGTCCAACGGTAACGAAATGTCACGAACTGTTTCATAAGCAGCGAAAAAGTTTCAAAACCTCCTGACTGAAGTTTTTCACAAGCGGTTACTCTACTTAACCATGCCACGTTTCCCCCCCCCCCCCCCCCCCTCGTACGGTGTCCTGTTTCAGGAAAGAACAAAATGAGAGGTGCTATTTTTCAAACGGCTTTCAACATCCACCCACGCCGGTAATTCTGGGAAATACGAGACGTCTATTTCCAGCCAAACTAATGTTGTTGAGGGCCTCAGAGAGAGCAGCAACATGCCCTCGGATTGATAAAAAAATAAAATTAAAAAAAAAGACACAAAATGTGCTGGAAAATTCATAGGCGCCTTGCATCATAATTCAATCATATTTGTTTATTTCCTCGTAAAGAGAGTTATGGCCTGGGTAGAATCCATCAAGCCTCTCAGAGCATTCCTTACACACATTGTATATTAGGTGTGTGTGTGGGGGTGCGTGTGTGTGTGTGTGTTGGGGCGGGGGGGTGCATTGAGTTCAAACAAGAATCCTGTTTACAGTAAGAGTCTGTGTTTTCTATAGGGGGAGCCCGAGCAACCTGCCATGCTAACATATTTACAGTTAAGGGGGAGTATGGAAGCAATTACAGGGCGGTCACATTTGGCTCCGGGCGGAAAAAAGTAAAACGTAAACCAGCAGTATTGTTAAATATGATTAAACTACCCAGAATCCCCAAGAGTGGTGTGGGTAGAGGTCTGTGCAGGCGAAGGGGGCCCAAGAGGAGATCCCTCTGGTACCGCAGAGGTCTGAACCGCTGCCCTGCCACCTGCATGTGGTTTATGTATGTTTTGGAGATTTTATACTGATAAGTTGATGGGAAGAAAATAAAACGTCCTGATTTTGATTATTTGAACGTGTATTAATGAATTATTTGGGTTAAACCAGGCGGCAAGAAGCCAAGGCTTAAAGCTGCATTCTCTGTAGTGTCCACCAGGGGGCGACTCCTCTGGTTGTATCGAAGTCTATGAGAAAATGACTCTACTTCTCTCTTGATTTATTACCTCAGTAAACATTGTAAACATGAGTTTATGGTCTCAATCTCTAGTTTCAAGTCTTCTTCAATACAGCATGATGTTCATTTAGTACTCCTCCTCAGTCCAGATATGGTCACTTCTGTTTATCGGTTGCAAAATGAATAACATGGCAACGGCCGTAATCCAAGATGGCGACGGCTAAATCCCCAAACTCGAGGCTTCAAAACATCAGTTCACAAACTAATGAGTGACGTCCCGATGACTACGTCCACTTTTTATATACAGTCTCGCATCTCAAGTTGCTAATCGGACTCTGAACAACATCGTGTACATATACAATATATATAAATATATATTGTATACACCCCCACTCACCCTCAGAGGTTTATCGTCGTCACACTAAGAGTCGATGGGTTCTGCGATTGAGGGCTCCCCAATTACAACTCATCCATTAAATGGCCTAATTAAAACCTGCTCAGCTCTGCAGTAAACATACATTAACCATCCGAGGTGACTGAGCTTTGGTCCGATGTTCAGTAAAAGTGTTGAGTGAAAGACTGATGGAGACAGATAGAGTTTTAAAAAAACCGACCTTTTCTCAACGGCCGCTGCTCCTTGAACGCTGGCTCGGGGCCAAGCACCACAGATCGTGTTTATTTTGTCATGAGGCGTGTGAGAGGTGGAATGAATGTTCTTTCTCCTCAGCCACTGGCCCAACCCCCAAACCCTCCAGTCCGTCAGTCAGCAGGACTTCAGTGTGACAGGTCAGGGACGGCTGTTCTTCATTTGGGACATTTTGTACAAGAACATTTGTATCGATTGAACGTTTGTCTTTATTTTGGGAACTGTAGGATTTGAGAGTTTTGAACTGCACACTATTAAAGTCATCTCTATCTTTAATGTATTATAAACAAAATAAGAACATTTATCTTATGTCTCCCTGAACTCTCCCCAGAAACAGGAACATTTTGACTAATACTCTAAGATTGTTATTTTTGGCACCTAATTAGTTTATCTATTTATTATTTTATTTAGTTTTAGTCTTATAGACAAAAGCATATATTTTAAGTAAGTATATTTTAGTCACATTTCAGTCATTTGATGTAAATTCAGGCTAGTTTGAATTAACAAAATACATTATAGTTTATAGTTTTTCATCAGTGAAATCTTTGTTTGATTATAGTTGCAGAAAAGACATTAATCGCGCACTCCTTTCTATCGATGAACATGACGACTAGCTAACTGAAGGAAACTCGGATAATGTTAACGTTAGCTTAGCTTTTTGTTTACGTTTTCTTGCAGAGCTGCTTTCTTCGGTTTGTTCTGGCTTCTTGTCTAATTTTCTGTAGTATTGCAAATTAATTTAGTCCATAAATCTGTGACTTTTCCTTCCAAGAACCGCTTACGTCGGCTAACATTGCAAGTTGCTGCTTATTAGCGCGACAGACCAAGCAGCTAAAGGCTAGGCTACTTAGTTCAAAACTCTATAGATTTCATCATATTTTTGGTTTTCAAATGTGACTTTTCTTGTTTTTGTCATTTATTTGTTATCACAGTTATCGTGGATGCAATTAAACAACTTCTGATAGTTGTTCATGCATGCTAGCACAAATAACATGGAACGTAATTCAGGTTCATTGACCACCAGCGAAGTATCCATCAATTATATATATATATATATATATATATATATATATATATATACACACACACACACACACACACACAGTATATGAAACAATATCATCAGAGGTGGATGAAACTGACTGTACCAGATGTGAATGTAGATAAAATGTGAAGAAAAACGAACCTCAGTAGAAGTGTGAGGTTTGTTTCATAACACCAACAGGAGGATGCTGGGAGTCGTTATCTGGCCAGTCTGTGTTGGGTTCTGCCTCTCGTTCATCAGACTTCCTGAAGCCTTTGGTTGCTGGAGTGTTTCATGTGTAAGCCTGCCCGGTCGGACGGGATGATTGACAGCCGGTAATGAATTGTGGAGAAATGTGAGAAAGCGGCACAGCGAGAGGAAGTGCGACGAGGGAATAAGGCGAAGGAGAGTGCGGTAAATTAAAGTGGAGCCAGAGAGGGAGGACAAGAAGACTGTCCCCAAGACTGCTTTATTTCATGTTGTAAAAATGACTGCTTCTCACCACAAACTATCGCCCTGTGTGACAGGTAATTATTTGACCTGCTCAAAGCATCGCTGCCAGCCAATATATCTGAAGGGGGGGGGGGCGGGGGGCGTCTGTGCTCGGCTACCCGAGGTAAGTGAGAGGAATGTGGGGCAGCCGTGTGAGGGGGCTCGCCTGGAGCTCAGATCCCGGAGGCCGGGCCTGAACCCGGACTTTGTACACAAAGACGGCATGGAGGGGGACGAGTTCAGGAGGGGGTGTTTGGAGAGGTTGCATGCAGGTGGTTGGTCAGTGTGTGTAAGATTTTCAACTGTAATATACATGCAAACAACTCCAGCAACTTTCTTGCTAGATTTAGACACTTTTCAGACCCTCTTAGCAACTTTTATTTCTAAAAAGCAATTGTTAATTATTCAGATCGTCGGGGAAAAAGCAGGATTATTTAGAGTAATCACAGTCAACATTACAGGGTCTCTCATTCTCTCCCACGCTGCAACAGACACAACCTCTAAGTTTTATGCAAATGAATGTGCGACGACCGCCACCAATATGCAAATGAGCGTGTGACGCCACCCATGGACTTTCAGCGACTTTGGGAGCTAGTGCTAGCTTCCTTCTTCGGTAAGAGTTCCAAATATGGTGACAAACGTCACGATGACTACGTCCACTTCTTATATACAGTAGACGGCTCGTACAGAGAGTTTACGAGCAGGCAGCCATGAAACAAGCAGCATAAATCACCGCAGACTCCCAGCATCCTCTCTTCTCTGGATACCAAGACTCTTGTGTGCCAAAATACAAAAACAACCGCTGGAAGCTCTGGTTCGTTCCAGCCTCCATCAAGCTGCTGAACTCCGATAAATCTCAGTGCAATAGAGCAACGTGCAATAAAAACACAAGCCCTTATGCACTTTAATCAGTCGTGTGTCAATGACAAACGTGTCTTACCGTATGTTTTAAGATGATGTTTTTTATTTAAAGCAACGTATTTCCCCACAGGGACAATAAAATCAACCCACCTGTTTCTGTTGTAAAAGGTAAAGCAGTAGCTGTAGATTTGTATAAAGTTCGGTTTGTGCCAAAAAGTTTTGGGGTTTCTGCAATAAAGGTACAAAAACAAAATATTACAGTTTCAACACAGGAATAACAATCTGTTATGTTGCTAATGATCTTCATACAGCTGTGGCTCCGTAACCGGATTAATTCTACTAATTTAGACGTCCATCAAAAGACAAAGATCTGTGGTGTTCCCAGCATGCATCACTGGCACTGATGTTCAGACAACGACCGCTGGCACCGGATCGTCGCGGTCTTTCTTTTTAGTCTCCATCGTGACTCAGCCGTTTTCATGAAGCGTTCTTTGGCTGGTTTCCAGGAGATAATTGTGCGGGATGAGGGTGTAAATAAAGTGTATGTATGTGTGATGGACGGCATGTACGCACTGAGGTTTTTATGCGTTATGTCCTCCACCATTTTAAGAACCCAGGTCATTTACAGCTCATCAGTCCCGGCTGTTGCCTTAATGAAACATTTATTTAACTGATTCACAGCTTCAGCAACCTTTTGAAGAAGAATCTAGTAGATTAGTTTTGTTTAGAGACGAGAGACTGCAAAACGTGACATTGCAACTTAACTGTGCGTAGTTATTTTAAGCCCAACCACAACTTTTTAACCGCAACCTAACTGAGTGGATTTGTTGCCTAAACCTAATTTTCCTGTTTTAGCTCAATGTCGTCCTGATTGACGGAAAAAAAGGACCACTTGTGTCGCTCAGCATGAAACCAATAGCGTGACTTTTTTTCCCACAAACTACTGTGAGACTGTGTTGGTCAAAAACTGTATTTGTCTTTAAAAAAATAATGAACAGAATATTATTTTATCACCCCACAAAGGCTCCTGAAATGTCTCCTACTGCAGCAGAAAACCCTGTTTTTAAGCTGCATGGTGAAAACATAAAGTCCTGAAACAACACAGATGCAGAATTCAATAAAAAGAAGAGAAATGTTTGTTAACTTCCAGTGTCTGTGTGATTGACGGACAGCCTCAGAAGCAAACAAACACCTTTTTTTGTTTCTGCCAGTGTGAGTCGGTGTGAGGCAGACAGGTGTTCTGACAACAGCTCTTTCAGGCATCGCACATCAGTCAGTCAGTGTTTCACCTGTTCAGGCTGTAAGTTCACGATTCAGCCAGCCAGCCAGTCAAGTCTGGCAGAGGAAAGCATGAATAAAACATACTGTACAAGTAGAAGTATCGAGCTCTTCCTCTGGGCAACAGACAACTCATTTTCTCTTACTGCATTACTTTACCTTAGCTCGCCTTATCTTATCTCTTCGTCCGCATTCTGCATCTTATATAACGTGTCTTTGCAGGTTTAAAATCAGAATATAATTGATTCACAAATACAACTTTTTACATAAATTTCAGCAGCGCTATTTCTAAATACAGTTTCCAGATCACGCACTGGAAACAGCCATTTTCCAACTTGTAGTTCATCAGGTTCACCGTGTCATGTTTTCTCCCCGGGTCTATTTATCTTACCGCCCTCGGTGGAAAACGCCCCCCCCCCCCCCCCCCGGTCTTGTCCGTGTGCCTGTTTTTTCACACACACTTCCTCTCGGCTTCCTCTCTCTCTGCTGAGCCGTTAAAAGACACTAAGTATGCTGCTCTATACGCGCCCCAGCACAAGGTGCAGTATAGAAACTTATGAGTTATAGCCCTGCAAGAGAGCCTGGAGCTGGAACACACTCAAAGGAAAAGGGGGGTGGTGGTGGGGAGGTCTTCCGTTGGTGGTGTGGTGGCGTACTAGAGGAGGTGACACTGTGTGTGTGTGTGTGTGTGTAGGTACAGGGTGTAACGTTACCCTGTGGACCCCATGCGTCTGTCCTCCAGTTTCTCATGTTCTATAAGAAAGTGCTGATTGATATGAGAAAGTTAATGAACAGGTGAAAACGTGTCCTCCCGCCTCGGCTCGTAGTAAGTTTTATTTTTAAAAGACAAAGTTGTAGAGTTTTAGGAGACACAGTCATCCAAAGCTCCTACCAGAGCTGTTTTTATGTCTCTTGAACCAAGTCAAGTCTTTGAGACGTGATTTGCAACCAGGCGGCAACCTCCGGTTCTGCCGAGTGAAGTCGATGCTTCATGTGTTAAAGCTGCGTTCTCTCTAGTGTCCACCAGGGGGCGACTCCTCTGGTTGTATAGAAGTCTATGAGAAAATGACTCTACTTCTCTCTTGATTTATTACCTCAGTAAACATTGTAAACATGAGTTTATGGTCTCAATCTCTAGTTTCAAGTCTTCGTCAATACAGCATGATGTTCATTTAGTACATTATGGTCCATTTAGAGTCAAACAGACCATAAAGCAGGGGATGCTTTAGGGCGGGGCTACACGGTGATTGACAGGTCTCTGTATACGGCGTCTCTACATCACTCCTCCTCAGTCCTAATATGGTCACTTCTTGTTCACCGGTTGCAAAAAGAACATGGCGACGGCAAAATCGGGGAACTCGAGGCTTCAAAACCTCAGTCCACAAGCCAATGGGTGACGTTCACTTCATATAAACAATCTATGATTGCAAAAACTAGTTTCTTTGGTCTAGCCGTGCAAAAAAGCATCTGCACACCAAGTCCGTATTTTTCGTTTTAAATTGTTGCGCGTTTTCGTAACGCATTTCTTTTTTCCGCTTTCCGAGAATTGTTTGACGACTCACAACCACAACCACATTCAAACCTTTGAAAATTGTAATTTCTTTGGAACATTGCCGTGTTTGTACACACCACTTTATGTTGATATAACGTTAGTACTTTACTTGGTCCCATTGAAGTCAGAATTATTGAACAACATCTCAGCAAAAGCTATAATAATTAGGTGGGATAATGAGGGTTTTCATGAGGGTTCAAATGTGAGCATTACTGGACATCAAACTTAACTAGCAGCTCATGTCATTATAACTCAACAGATTTTGACTGAACTTTCGAAAAACAAAGTTGAGGAGAATCTTGAGACACGGCAGACGTCCTCACTTCCATCTATTCATCTGATTCTGTTCAGAGAAAGTTAGCAACAAAGATGGTTTTCAAGCTAAACTTGAACTAGCTAACAAGAAGTGTCAGTAAGCTGTAGCTGAACTACATGTGATGTTTATTGATGTTTAACTTGTTAGCAAACAATCTGCAACACAGAGCAACATTAGCATTCATGTGTCTGTATACCTGATGAATGTGCGGCCGGTATTCCCTTTACTTTTTGCTCTGTTTTGGTCTCCACCAACTCCTGAGTAAACTATTTAGGTTTTTAGCCGTTAGATGTTTTTTTTTCTTTATCTTACTTTAATGTAGGTAGTAATCCACTCTATGGTGGTTGCGTGTGGCGGTTTATTTTGACAACTGGAGAAGAAAATTGGAAATTAAACACCAAAACAATGAGCTAGAAGAGGCTAATCGAATCTGTGGAGCGGCACAGTTGAGTTTAAATATCTCAGTGGGTTCATTACTACGAGAAAACCATTCACAAAGCACAGCCATTTATTTCATTGTTAATGTAAAGAATATTGATTATTGGCAGTTGAAGTTAGTGATTGTAACATTTTGAAAATGTGCATACATATTTGCGTATACGTATTTAAATGTCTAGTATTTTCACTTTTGTATAGATTGACCTCTATACTGAGTGAATCTCCACTTAACTACATATTTGTGTGCATCTATGTTGTCACAGGGATTCTTGAGTTGTTTGTTTGGCGGTTTATACTTTGTACCTGCTGTACTTCATGTACAAACATGCAATAATATACTTTTTACCCTGATCATACGCTCACACAGTAAACGTACTACAAAGTGTTGTACTGTGGAAGTAAAAGTACGTAAAACAGGAAGACGTGAGTGAGGGAACTTCTGACTGGTGCAGCAGAGAGAAGAGTACTGAAACTAACGACTAAACAACATCACCTGACTCCTCTCCTCTCCTGCTGTTCTTAATGCCATTAGCAACCAGGACGGGAGTGGACCGCACCGGACACAGCCAGACAGCAGCGAGGAGGAAGAAAAAGTCGACCGAATAATGAAAATACCAAATGAATAATCATCGCGCTGTGGGGCGTTCGAGACCTTCAAACCAAAAATAAGAAGCAAAAACTTTGCTGCTGGATTATCGTGCAAACATTAGGAAACATGAATGACACATGGCGGACAAAAGGTGAGCCGATCTTACCCCCTTTTCCATTCATCTATCCCCCCCCCTCTGTCCACTCTGTCTTTCCCTCCGTCACATCTTGCCTTTTGTTTGGGTTCGACCCGGACAAAAGAACGCCGCCTGTCATGGAGAAAGAGCAAAAGGTCTTGGCTTTCTGGAAGGGGGGGGAGGTCGGGGGTGTCAAAGCTGTGGCTACCCGTTGTTGTTCCTCTCGATCCGACATCCGTCCATCTCTTCTTTCCTCTCTCTCTCTGTCCACCTTTCCCCCCCCCAACCTCTTGTCGTTTTTTCCGGAGTGAAGCATGGGAACGTAGGGAAAAAGGGAAATGCGACAGATGTGTGGCACGATGCCGCTTGACCGTTTAACGTCGTGGTTGCTTGAAGCTGTCTGATCCCCCTCTAATGGCGCTGGTTGTTGATACCTGGAGGGGGGGGGGGGGGGGGGGGTTCAGTGTCGATGCCCCGGCCTGCTGAAGTCTGGCATCATTTGGAGGATAAAGTCTTTCTGGATGTACGTGTATTTGTTTTTTCACTGATGTAACACTTTGCAACTACGTGAAAGTACATTAACCCGGGTATTGTAGAGTATTCAGGTACTTTCCTTAAGTATTTTATGTTATTTTATACTTTTTTAACTCATTTATTTGACAGCTAGAGTTTCTTGTCTGACTATGTTTTGAAAAAATCTGATAATCGTGTTATAAAATACAATACATTGTTCAACATGTCCTCATAAAACAGTTCATATGCATCTGATGGAAAAGTTACTTTTTTTTCGTGTTTTCCTGCAAAATCCTGCAACAAAATATACGTCCTTCGCCAGGAAACAACTTAGTTAGGTTGAGGCAACAAAACAACTTAGTTGGGTTGAGGCAACAAAACTACTTAGTTAGGTTGAGGCAACAAAACTATTTAGTTAGGTTGAGGCAACAAAACTACTTAGTTAGGTTGAGGCAACACAACTATTTAGTTAGGTTGAGGCAACAAAACTACTTAGTTAGGTTGAGGCAACAAAACTACTTAGTTAGGTTTAGGAAAATATCGTCGTTTGGGTTAAAACAACTACAGAACTCACTAAAGTACTCAAGTTACTTGACAAATACATCAGCGTTGACTTCTCGTTTCACACGGGGATCGAACTTACATCTCCTGGCTGAAGGATCGCTGTTAGACTCCAACTACCCTCCTGTCCTTGTTTGTGACTTAGTGATCTTTATACGTTCTTGTTCACGATTACGTGGATAACATACGAAAAACGTTTCGTGGGATATCTACAAATTACGGGGCATTATTTTTCGTAGGTATCGTAGGTAAACCAGTAGTTTCTCATCTTTTTGACTTGTGACCTTTCACAAGAAAATACAAATCATTGTCTATGTTTGAGGTTTCAATTTTAACAGAGTCTTAACTTACTATATTGTTCCATTTATATAACTGCTTGATCTTAAATCTCCAATATTGCAGAGTATTTTTTATAGATTATAGAACAGTTTTGGGTCTCAATGTTCTTGTTTCCTGTCCTATTAATCCTCTCACGACCCCTCAGACTGATCTTGTGACCATCTGCAGGGACCAGACCCCTATGTTGGGACTAAATAGTTAAATTAAATCCACCTTAACTGGCTTTAACGGTAAAGTGCTGCTTATGTGTTGATTCTTTAGTAACATCTAATACTAATATATTATAATATGTCAGTTTGTTCCGAGTACTTTAACTTTTGATATATGAAGTACATTTTGTTGATAATACTTTTACTCAAGCAGGGTTTTAAATGCCGTACTTTTACTTGACTTAAGTAAAAGATTTTAATATCACAAACCAATCTCTGTTAACTTTTCTGAGTATTAAAACAACAAATCTGACATTTGACAGAACTGTCTACTTCTCTGATTATTTGTATCTACCTTATGAACAGTATTTTCTGATGCCATGTATGTTCGGTAGTTTTTGGTGGATAATCCAAAATATTTACGTAATTGTTATAATGTTTTTATGTCACATTTTATTCCAAACAATGATCAGAATCAGCCTGAAGTCTTGTACGTTTGTAATTGTTTTACAATTCTCCAGGAACAGAGGACGTGACCGTGGAAAAATATACTAGAAGGGACCTTTACTTTGACAAGGTTACAGCGACATGACACGACATCAGCGTGTGTTTCGATTTGAAAGGTTTGGGGAAATCTTGGTCAAATGTCCGTCAGCCTGAAGTCAAATGACTCTCTGAGACAAAAGTTCAAGTCATGACTCAGCATCTGTGTGATTCGACCGGAGACAACAAACCAGAGACGATTAGTGGCATATTTGAAGCTGATCATATGCAGGAATAAAAACCCAACATGTGGAATAAAGGCCCAATGTTCCTCACATCGATAAACTTTAATCTGCTGGTCGTCTGGGGGACAAATTGATCGTTTGGTCCAGACAGCCGATTGTCTCCTGCGCTGATTTGCTGAAATGTCATTGTGACTGATGCCAGCGGAGATAATTTACTCACAGTAAACACTAAACGTTTCAATAGTCGGCGGCTGAATCTGATTCAGATGGAAATATTTGTCTGGAAGGACAAATGGCCGACACATTGTGGCACACAAATGGAATAAAATGAACGTTTCTATGTTTGTTAGTTTCTTTATTTCTTTATCTCTCATTAATGTCTCTGCTGTCTGCAGCTTTAAGCTGGTTTTTAAGAGACACTTTTTTATTTATTTTTTTATTTTCTCTTGTCGTAGAAAACAAACCCGTTACTGAGCGTCACAGATGTTTCATTGCATTGATTGTCCTCAACGTGTCTGACAGAAGTGTCTGTGCTGTAGTTTCTGTTTTAAACCAGCAGATGGGGAAAGGAAACGTGTTACTGGGACGAAGGAAACCATGAACCCATGAACCCATGATCAGCAGCACAGTGGGAAACGAGTGCAGCGCTCACACTCCCACTTTGCTTTTCTTTCACGACAAGAAACTTACTTTAAAAATATTTTTAAGATGTTCTTTTGTTCTTCAGTTTTTATGATTTAATTATATTTAACTAATGTTCCTCAGTAAAGAAAAATAAGACATTAAAATATATATATTTTGCTTTTGTTCTAAGCAGTAAAATGTACATTTTCATGTTAAATTGTCGTTTTGTAAATATTACAAAACATTCTTGATCTTTTTAAAAGTAAAGAAACTGCTGACTGCATGTATTCCTCTTTAATTCATGTAAATACAATATGAATCAAGTGAAATCTTTAAAACGTACTCATTTAAATTATAACTGACTAAAAATCTGAATTACAGCTTTTTGTTAACAATTCAAGAAAAAAGCTTTGACTTTAAAACAACGCTTTCATAATAAAGTTATTTCATATGGCATGAATCAATGAGATTAACAGATACTATTGTAGCTTTCACATATTTACTAATTCTTATTATTCTTAATTAAAACCAAAAAGTGATTCTTATTGTATTGAAATCTTGCATTAATTCTCAGGTTATCCTCAAGAGACTAAAACAAATCTCAATGTCTGATTGAATCTAGTTCTAAAGCACTAAATGCCCTCTACAAAAACACTAAACCATGGAAGATGTAATAAATAAACCTCCATATTTGTTATAGATTACATTATTAGTGCAGATCTCTTTACGGTTCATGTTCAATCCTTTGAGTTCTGTGACGCTGGAGGTTGATGAAGTTTAAGGTTGATGGGGGGGGGGGGGGGAATCAAGTTACTCCAGTACACGCACTCCCCCTCCCTGACGGCAGCGTCTCCGGGAGATGATTTCCTTCCCTGCACCGTCGTCCCCCTCGCGCCCCCCCACACCGCCCATGCCCCCCCCCCCCCCCCCCCCCTCCTCCCTGCTACGCAGTGTAAACACAGTTTTCCAGAGGAATGTTGGACTCCCTGACCTCCGCTGCAGTTCACTCGGTTCAGCCTGGCCGCGCTGTGCTCCAGCATCAGCAGCAGACCCCCCCCACACACACACACACCCTCCACCTCCCCCCTCACCTCCCCCCGCCCCTCTCTGGAGTGGTTTAGCCCCTTCACTCCACTCTCTCTGTTATTTTCCCCGCCTTGCTCTCGCTCCTTCTCCTCCTTTTTTAAAATTTCTCTCCTCTCCTTGTCCCTCAACACCACCACCTCCCCCAGCCTCTCTTGTTCTCCCCCTTTTTCTCCCCTTTTTTCTTTCTTATCCACCATTTCCACATGTCTAGTTTACCTCGCATTCTTTTTCTGTCTTCACTTTTCTGACCTGAAGGCTTAACTGAGAACATGTAATATATTCTAATCAATATATTCTAAACACCCCCCCCCCCCCCCCACCACCACACACACACACACACACACACACACACACACATCCCACAGTGGACATCGGGTTCCTAGAAACAGGACACTGAGAGCCAGAGGCTTTAGTGTCTCTGCACCGCAGAAAGCAAAGGTTTCATTACCGAGGTGACAAGATGGCCAGAGCCTGGACACACATGTGCTGCTGTTCTTTCCTCTGACTGTGACGTTTTTTGCCGAGGTTTAAGGGGGGGGGGGTGTAATTTCTGCAGGACAGAGCAGATTATTAATACATGCAGCTGGTCATCGCAGCTCGCTGTACATGATAAACGTCTGAGGGGGGGGGGAGAGTCGGAGAAGACTGTTTGTTTGTGATTGATGCTGCAAGGGGGTCTGTCTGTCTGTCTGTCTGTCTGTCTGTCTGTCTGTCTGCCTGCCTGCCTGCCTGCCTGTCTGTCTGTCTGTCTGTCTGTCTGTCTGCCTGCCTGCCTGCCTGTCTGTCTGTCTGTCTGTCTGTCTGTCTGTCTGCCTGCCTGCCTGTCTGTCTGTCTGTCTGTCTGTCTGTCTGTCTGTCTGTCTGTCTGTCTGTCTGTCTGTCTGTCTGTCTGTCAGGCTGCCAGCCAACCTCACCAGCAGGGTCAGCAGTCATCCATCAGATAAGTACAGATAGAATGAAAATAGATGGATCAGAGGACAGAGTGTGTGTGGGTGTTGGGTGTGTGTTGAGTGTTGGGTGTGTGTGTGGGTGTTGGGTGTGTGTTGAGTGTTGGGTGTGTGTGTGTGAGTGTTGGGTGTGTGTGTGTGTGTGTGTTGGGTGTGTGAGTGTTGGGTGGGGGGGAGCTCTTTCAGGTCATGGCTGGCTGTTTTTTTTTTTATAGCATGCGATCCAAAATCGTCTCACACTCAACAAGCATCAGCATTTACATTTTGAATTTGACGTCTTCATCTCAATCTGACTCTTTGACACGAACACAAACAAAGTATTCAGAGCTGTTCACTGAATAAGTAGTAATACTACAGTGTACAAGTACTACGTTATAAGATAAAGATTTCTTAATGTCGCTGAAGTAAAAGTTTATCAGCAGCAAAGTGAAAGTATTCATCGTGTAGCAGGTCTGTCCTTGTATTATTATACACAACATATGAACAGTATTGTATTGTAGCAGGAAGTACTTTGTGTACTTTACCGTTTGGTAGTTTAACTTTTAATGATGAATCACATAAAAACATATTACAGGTTTTCTGTGTTAATCTGAAGATCAGTTTGAATCTGCAGCTGTCAGATGAACAACACGTACGATATTTACCTCTGACGTGAGAAATAGAAGTGAAAGAAGTAGAAGTACCCCCAAAATGTACAATACTTGAGTAAATGTACTTTCAAGTCCATCAAAATGAAAACACAAAAACGATGATTTGTTCAGCTCACCGAACAAAAGCAAAACATAAACACACTTTAAGATGTAACAATAGAAAAATCTTGTTTTGTTTTTATTCTCAGAACAATTGAGAATGAAGTGAAAGGAAATATGTGTTTATTTCAACAACTTCTAAATGAACCCAGTCAAGACACAACACTGGTTTAATCTGACCAGAACCACCGATGGACCACAGTCACAAACTGGTTTAAAAAACAAACACATAAATGAATAACTATGGGGCGCATGCTTCGATATCAGCGCAGCATTTAGGAAACAGAGCGATGTCAATAAAACACGGCCTCTGATCCGGAGGAAACATTTCACCGTCACTGGTTCAAAACGGTCACAAATGTTTGGTTTGATGTGCAGCTTCACTGCTGCATCGATCCGTCCTCGCTCGATTCTACACAGTGACTGTTAGTGCACGTTGATATGAAATATGAGAATACGGATTTGAGAAAATGTGAAAAGAATTCAATATATTTTTTCATTGGAACATAGAGAGTTAACGCTGCGTTAGCTCGAGCAGTCTAGAGACTTTTTGTGTTATTTTTGGTGAAATCCTCAGAACATTCTGACGGTAATCAATAAAGTAAATGCTCTGACAAAAACAGTTTAAAAAGAAATCCAGACATGTGGAGATAATGCTGCTCTGATACTTCTGGGCTGGTTTCCCTTTTTATTTTATATTCTATATCTATCTTACTCTTGCTGTTTTCTCCAATGAATTTCATTCCCTCATTTATTTTATTCTATTCTAATATTTATATATTTTAACGTGATGTTACAGTATATTTCTCTTACACATTTTAATATATACTGAAATATGGTTTTCTGTAAATGTATATATTTTAGATTCTTGTTTATTATTGATAATATTGTTTGTGTTCTTGATATTTTTTATTTTGATGCTTTGGCGACATTGTTTTTTCTGAAACTTTTATGCCAGTAAAGCCACGTTGAATTGAATTGGTAGAAATTATGAACTATTGGTCACATGACTGATCAATTAACTGTTTAAGAGGAAACAACTGCAAATAAAAATACATTTGACTCGTAGAAACTGAAGGTTTAAAAACACACTTTTGACTAAAACTCATTAACGCAGATTTAAATTTTCTTCACTCATATAGTACACTCTAAATACTCATATAGTACACACTCTAAATACTCATAGTACACACTCTAAATACTCATATAGTACACACTCTATATACTCATATAGTACACACTCTAAATACTCATAGTACACACTCTATATACTCATATAGTACACACTCTATATACTCATATAGTACACACTCTAAATACTCATAGTACACACTCTATATACTCATATAGTACACACTCTATATACTCATAGTACACACTCTAAATACTCATATAGTACACACTCTATATACTCATATAGTACACACTCTAAATACTCATAGTACACACTCTATATACTCATATAGTACACACTCTAAATACTCATAGTACACACTCTAAATACTCATAGTACACACTCTATATACTCATATAGTACACACTCTAAATACTCATATAGTACACACTCTAAATACTCATAGTACACACTCTAAATACTCATATAGTACACACTAAATACTCATATAGTACACACTCTAAATACTCATATAGTACACACTAAATACTCATATAGTACACACTCTAAATACTCATATAGTACACACTCTAAATACTCATATAGTACACACTCTAAATACTCATATAGTACACACTCTAAATACTCATAGTACACACTCTAAATACTCATATAGTACACACTAAATACTCATATAGTACACTCTAAATACTCATATAGTACACACTAAATACTCATATAGTACACACTCTAAATACTCATATAGTACACACTAAATACTCATATAGTACACACTCTAAATACTCATATAGTACACACTAAATACTCATATAGTACACACTCTAAATACTCATATAGTATACACTAAATACTCATATAGTACACACTAAATACTCATAGTACACACTCTAAATACTCATAGTACACATTCTAAATACTCATATAGTACACTCTAAATACTCATATAGTATACACTAAATACTCATATAGTACACACTAAATACTCATATAGTACACTCTAAATACTCATAGTACACACTCTAAATACTCATAGTACACTCTAAATACTCATATAGTACACTCTAAATACTCATAGTACACTCTAAATACTCATATAGTACACTCTAAATACTCATAGTACACACTCTAAATACACATTTTATATCGTCTGCTCCTTCATGCTTCTAAAACATCCTGTTTCTGTTTCCTCAAAAAATGCTTTAAAAAAAGACACAAATCCAATTTATTGAGTCAGTGTTGTTGAGCTTTCTCACCATCTTCCTCCTCCTCCTCTTCCTCCTCCTCATCACTTAATTCTCTCTGCCGTCTCCTCACTGATTTGAAACTCTCCCCGGTCGCTTCACGTGTCTTCGTGTATTATTTCCCTCTCACGCATCGATCCGTTACTCAGGTTTGGTTAATTGTTGCGCACAGACGATGCAGACGATGCTGCTGGAGAAACACGTGGGAACGAGGAACTTGGCTGACCTCTGCTGGGCTCCGACAGGCGGTGTTGCAGATGTATTGATCACGACTAACGATCTGATCCAGGGTGCATGTGAGATCTCAAGGCCTCTAAAGGCGTCAGGGATCCTCAGAGGGTCGGCGCTGCGTTCCTGCTGGTGTCCAGCAGATAAAATACGGAGTCGTGTTTGTGAAGGAAAAACCAGCAGGTTTCTTTAATATTCTCACTTTACAAAACCCTCTTAAAGACAAGTTTTTACATCATGAAAGAAGCAGAATCATAACCGAGACTGAGATTGTGAAGAGAAGGATGATGGAGAGAGAGAGAGAGAGAGAGAGAGAGAGAGAGAGAGAGAGGGAAGCAGATGGCTGGAAATATAGCCTGCTAAATTATTCATCTAGGCGGGAGTCTAGAGATAGAGGGATGGATCGGAGCTGGCATGGACACTTTTATTAGGATTCCTGAGAGCTGTGTGTTCAAAAACCACCGTGATTGCCTTCAGTAAAAGTAATTGCATCAGGTCTGGGGAGCGGCTATTATGCTGCAGGAATTAAATCTCTCGTATTAAATGAAACTGCAAAAATAAGGACAGATGTGTTCATAACGAAGTAGTGAAGCATTAAAATGAGTTTGAGCCAATCATAAACTGCAGTTTAGTTCTTAACTTTGACCGAGAGCACGTCCTCATGAGGTGATGCAGGACGCCGTCTGAGAGATGTCCCAGCATGCCCTCTTCTTTTTTTTTGCAGGTTTCAGAACAAGCTGTCCCGACAGACAGGTAGAATAAAAATGACAAACGGCTCAGAGAAAAGAGAGGGAAACAACGCGGTGCTTAAAAATAAGATTTGTGGTCGACATCTGTGGCGAACGTCTGCCGCAGGAAGTCCTTGAGGAACAAATTAAGTTCTACAACACACCAGAATTACACTTTTTTCCTAATTGTTCCACAGGCATCGAGACATTTGCAATCGCAAACCTTTTATTTCCCCTTAAGACCGCCGTTGTTTGCTTCATTCCCCCCTCTTGCTTCAACATAGAGAGACAGTGAATATTCTCTCTGCATGGTCTAGTTTGTTTCCCCTCTTAGCTTTTGTGCATCATGTGTATACGACTCTCACACACACACACACACACACACACACACACACTCACACTCCCGAGTGGAGGGCTGCGGGGAAATAGAGCAGAGAGGAAGCTACGTGCCTTCGCCGAGCAAGGGCTGTCTGGTGTCATGGTAACCGGTGCAGATTACCCCACCCTCCATCCGTCAGGAGAGGAGGAGAGGAGAGGAGAGAGAGGAGAGAGGGATGTGCACTCGCATGTATACAGTACACTCATGAATGTATGGGGACACACATCATCCCCAAAAACAAATAATAATCATCTTTTAAAGTGTCTGCATTTTGTCTCCAAACACCAAAAACAAACCTGAATCAGGTGAAGCACGAGGAGAGAGAGCGAGGAAAGAGGAAAAGAGGAGGGAGGGGAAGTTGAAGAACGATGTGTTGACAGAGGCCGTAAACGTATAGTAGAGCTGAACACGTCTGGGGGATATACCGTTATTATTAAAAGCAGTGAGGTGATCCGAACGAGCGGCTCCACCGCGGGGGCGGACAGTTTGCAACGCGCTAACGCCTTTTCTTTAACCACGCCGCCAAGAGTCCTATTGAAGGGGGGAATTTAGTGGGAGACGTTTATTCTGTTAAGTCCGTGTTTGAGCAGGTTAGCGCTGCAGCCGGGAGGAGAGAGAGCAGGGGGGAGGAGAGGATGCAAGGAGGGAGGAGAGGGAGAGAGGCAGTGATACATGCACGAGATGACAGCGACAGAGAGATTATATTTGAGTCAGCATGAGGGCAGAACGAGGTAGTTTGAGATTTGTGTGTGTGTGGAGGGGAAGAAGAGCAAGAAAGATAAAGTGTGGAGGAGATAAATGGTACCAGCAATGAGGGGAGAGAGGGAGGGAGGAAGGGAGAGAAAAGGGAGGGAGGGAGTCGAGGCCGTCTGAGGATATCGCCTCCTAAATTGACTGCGGCACAGCCATCGTCCACCGTTACATCACAGCTGAGCTCAAACTCAGGATGAACCCCCCTCTCCCTCTCTGTCTCTCTCTCTTTGTTTCTGCCAGCCGTAAAAAAGAAAGAAAAAAGCGCCTCAAAGCCGACTTCGACTGAGCGCGTGCGATGGGGCGTGAATCGTATTTTGGGATCCGACTGAAATCCCGAGCAGTCGTTTGTTTTCCCCTCTCGTCGGCGTCCGTTTGTCTTCGTGCTGTGATGTCGTCATCGGCATCGCAGTCGTCATCGGCCTCATTAAGACTTTAAAAAACAGAGGAGCAGTCTGAGATTAGAAATCAATTAGCGTCAAGACCCTGGTGGATTATTAATTACTGCGCACAAAGCAACGCTCAGATGTATATTAACAATATTTTTTTTTTAATGCAGTGAAATCTGACTAAATGTTATTTTCCAGCATCTTCCAGCCTCACACTCCCGTAGCTCAGCCCAGTGTCACGCCAGTTTGTCAAATAGTCGCGAAATGCAATCTGTTGCTTTCGTTTACAGGGAAACAAAATGTCCGTTTTGTGTGTTTAGTTGCGTTAACCTGACTGTTGGTTTTGTTGCGTTAACCTAACTGTTGGTTTTGTTGCGTTAACCTAACTGTTGGTTTTGTTGCGTTAACCTAACTGTTGGTTTAGTTGCGTTAACCTAACTGTTGGTTTAGTTGCGTTAACCTAACTGTTGGTTTTGTTGCGTTAACCTAACTGTTGGTTTAGTTGCGTTAACCTGACTGTTGGTTTTGTTGCGTTAACCTGACTGTTGGTTTTGTTGCGTTAACCTGACTGTTGGTTTTGTTGCGTTAACCTGACTGTTGGTTTTGTTGCGTTAACCTAACTGTTGGTTTTGTTGCGTTAACCTAACTGTTGGTTTTGTTGCGTTAACCTAACTGTTGGTTTAGTTGCGTTAACCTAACTGTTGGTTTTGTTGCGTTAACCTAACTGTTGGTTTTGTTGCGTTAACCTGACTGTTGGTTTTGTTGCGTTAACCTAACTGTTGGTTTTGTTGCGTTAACCTAACTGTTGGTTTAGTTGCGTTAACCTGACTGTTGGTTTTGTTGCGTTAACCTGACTGTTGGTTTTGTTGCGTTAACCTGACTGTTGGTTTTGTTGCGTTAACCTGACTGTTGGTTTAGTTGCCTAAACCTAACTGTATGTATCTTAAGCCCAACCATGATGTTTTTCCTTAACCTAACAAAGAAGTTTTGTTTCCGAAACCTAGTCTTTCATACACACAAAAAAATGGACAATTCGTGTCCCTGTACACAAAACCAATAGCTCTCATTTCGTAGAATATCACAAACTACCGAGACAATGTGTTGTGTAGCTGCACACACTGGAGCCATATTGGTTCCCAACAAACAAATCAACAGACCAAACTGAAAACATAACCTCCTTTTACAGGTAATGAATGCGTTCATGGTGCTCCAGAGCTGCTGGCTGACTAGATGTAACAGAGGCATCACTAACGTTATTATTTGCACATGTGAAAAAAGGTCTAGTGATTCCAACAAGGTTTTAACATCAGTCTAAACTCTCATGCTCATCTGCAAGGTAGAAAAAAATAACTGCTATAAAAAAAAAACACATCTGACTCTCAGACAGGTCAGGTTAACAGTTGAAGGTTTAACTCTGTCACCATGTTTTCCTCCCAGTCGGCTCAGTATTAACGTCTCTGATTATCTCTTCCTGTCCTCAGGAGCTGTCAGGACCGCAGACTGGAAACCTCCCGACGAAACCTGGCAGTGATCCGTAAGTCCTGATGCGTCATACACTTTATATAGTTGAGCAGATGAAAGCAAGTGTGTAGGAGGCAGTTTGAGGTTTAGGGAGCACAGACTGGTAGAGGTCTGTGTTACAGTGTGTCATTGAGACCATTATCACTGTGAGGTAGTAACCAGTGTCCTAAAGCTGCATTCTCTCTAGTGTCCACCAGGGGACGACTCCTCTGGTTGTATAGAAGTCTATGAGAAAATGACTCTACTTCTCTCTTGATTTATTACCTCAGTAAACATTGTAAACATGAGTTTATGGTCTCAATCTCTAGTTTCAAGTCTTCTTCAATACAGCATGATGTTCATTTAGTACATTATGGTCCATTTAGAGTCAGACAGACCATAAAGCAGGGGATGCTTTAGGGGCGGGGCTATACATTTGATCACATCATATATGTGCTTTAAGAAATTATGATGAGCAGTTTTAAGTCTATGACATTTAATTGATGGAACAAATAATCGATTAAATGGAATTAAAAACGAATGGTATGTTCACTTTGCTCAACTGGAGTTATATTTGATTTGATTTTTTAGAATATCTATACTTGGTTATACATATACTGCAGCTAATATTTACTTTCACACAGTGCTCAGTTTTGTGCACACACTGTGGTTGTAATCTCTTCTTTGCCACAAACTCACAAGGAAGCTAACATGCATGGCAGGGAAATCTATTTCACAATAAAAGCCTATTCCGGATCAGTGAAATGTTTTTTTTTTAATGTTTTATTTGCAGTTGACATGTCCCATAAGTCTCCGTCTTATGTGCCAACAAGAAGGTGTTTGAAGTCCTGTGCAGAAACACAGTTTTCATTGGTTCTACAGTCATTTTGAGCACTGACGAGTCTCACTCTCTGTCTCACTCTCTGTGATGCAGCTGTTAGCGTTCTGTGGTCATCACCCTATAAATACAGCAGCTGACTGACGGGCCCTGCAGCAGCTGTCTGCCGTCCCGTAGAACACGGACACATAACGTACACACAGATTAAAATGTGCAAAAACACATGCAGTGTATTTTAGTTGTTATTTGTTGTTTAACACCAGCGTGATTTCTTTCTTTCTTTGTGCAGAATTGTGTCTGTGTAACGATCACAGTTTCACCTGTTTTATCATTGGCTATAATTCATTAGATTCATGAGTCAGAAGAGATTTTGGGGATTAATGGAGCGAGTGTGATTGCATAAAATCCACCAAACTCATTTAATTAACAGCCAGACTCTAATCTTTTAGAGTTATGGATGTCCAAATATATGATTTTCAGAATGTGTGTTTATTGCATTTTTAGACGCACAGACCACAGACTGTATATAAGAAGCGGGCGTAGTCACAGAGAAGTCAGCCATTGGTTTGTGGACTGATGTTATTACCACCACGCTTTCTGGTCTGTCTGACTCTAAATGGATCATAATGTACTAAATGAACATCATGATGTATTGAAGAAGACTTGAAACTAGAGATTGAGACCATAAACTCATGTTTACAATGTTTACTGAGGTAATAAATCAAGAGAGAAGTAGAGTCATTTTCCCATAGACTTCTATACAACCAGAGGAGTCGCCCCCTGGTGGACACTAGAGAGAATGCAGGTTTAAGACATGCAGCTTTGGCTTCACTTGGTAGAACCGAAGGTTGCCGCCTGGTTCAAAGCAATGGATGTATTATGAGTGATAAAGTCGGCAAAGGGGGGGAGGGCGAGGGTGGGTGGGTCAAACAAACAGGACTTTCACTCAGGGGACCGGCGTTCGTTACGTCATGTGACGACACGCCACTGAGTCAAATGACGTTACGTCCATAGCTGATGATCGGTAACAAGCGTACTTACTTTAAGCTGAATCATAATGTTTTCTAACGCTAACCAAGTAGTTCTGTAGCCTAAACCTAACCGCCACGGCTTCACAGAGTTGAGCTTCATTTATACTCATCAGACGGAGCGCAAGCACCATGAAAGAAGGAGTTTATGCTCAATGCGCTGTTCGTTGCATTATTCTCCGAAATGTCAGAAGGCGTACAAACGAGACAAACTGAGACGAGTGAAACCAGCAAAAAGCCATAAACTAACCTCAATGACGAGGAGGGATTGCAATTAACTATAAACTCATATCTCATATTCATAAACTACTTTATTACCTTTATACAAACCCTGTAAAGAAATAAGTGAAGTATTAAATGTATTGTAAAGAAACAAAGGTTGAATATCCTGTAAACTATTTGATTTGGCTGCAAAATATTTACTCAAATATAGATTTTTAAGACGTCCTGTTTGTAAAGCTTTAACCACGCGCCCACATTCACCGTCAACACGCCACGTTAGAGGGAGTAGATCACGCTGCATGGTGAAAGATGTCTGAAAAATTCATCAAATGTGATAAAATACAAATTTTACTGCAAGCTGTTCTTGAAATCTCCAACAAAAAAACAAATAATAAAAGAAATCCTCGTCTGTCTGCCACACCTGACAGCAGAGAGTGGCAGTGAGACAATGATGCGGATGTTGAGGATCCCACATTTATCCTCCCCATTCAGCGCTGCAGCAGCTGCACAGACATAAGGAGAGGCATCATTACAGCGAGCCGAGGCCCCGTTAATAGGCCCGCGACGTGGGGGGCCCGCCGGCTCTGCATGGGGGGAGACAGACAGAGAGAGAGAGAGAGAAAGAGGAGAGCAGAGGAGAGGGGAGGGACGGGAGAGCAAGGGGAGTTCAGGGGGTTAAGGAGGAGGACAAGATGTTGGAGGAGTGTTTGAGACAGGAGGAGCAGGGTTGGGGAGTGAGAAGGAGTTAAAGTAGAGGGTGTATTTTTATCTTTGCTGAATTAATTAGCGTGAATGGATCTGGGATTGCTTGCCAATTCCTGCTGCAAAATGGCTGCGACCCAGCAAACATTTATGTGATGAATAGGTGTTGATGTGATGGCAGCCACATTTAAACCTGCGCAGGTATACGATCAAAAAGAAAGTTACATCTGCATCCATCCACAGCTACTTTGATCTTAACGGCTATAATCAATATTTTCCGATAACAAAGTATCAGATTACGGAGTGAAAGAGGTTGTGATCAACCTACAAGATGTGAACGTAGTCGTTGTGGACTGATGTTATGAAGCCTCAAGTTCGACGACTTTGCCGTCGCCATCTTGGATTACGGCCGTCGCCATGTTGTTTTTTTTGCAACCAGTGAACAGGAAGTGACCATATCTGGACTGAGGAGGAGTGACGTAGAGACGCCGTATATGTCCCTGGCAGAGACCTGTCAATCACTGTGTAGCCCCGCCCTAAAGCATCCCCTGCTTTATGGTCTGTTTGACTCTAAATGGACCATCATTTACTAAATGAACATCATGCTGCCATTTTTGTCCAAAAAACTTGGTTCCCTCTAGAGGTCTTTATGGATCCATCATTTTGGTTTAGATATGATGGCCATTTTAATGCTTAAAAAATGTTTTTACCGTACAACAGTATCATAAAAATAACCAAATTACTGATTTTTATATGTACATTTGTTATTGAAGAAAGGGAAAGAAAGACTTGTTCCCCTTTTAATTGAGAGTATAGCTGTTCTGTTTCATGCATCTGGCAGCCTCTGCAGTTTGGTGTGTGTGTGTGTGTGTGTGTGTGTGTGTGTGTGTGTGTGTGTGTGCTATCTGAGCCTCTCCCTGACCTTCAGAAAGTCCTGCCATGCATACTTGCCACGCTCACAGTCGCTCTCCCGTTGTGAGAAGTTGAGCGTTGGCCTCTGCAGAGGAAAAAGGTGGAGTTCTGGGCGTGGCCTGAGGACATTTTGTGGAAAAGAAAAATGTGATTTGTGAGGAAAATATGCACGGCTTGTGTTTGTTTTCTTGTGATTGTGTGTGTGTGTGTGTGTAGGGGTGTGTGTGTGTCTGAAGGTCATGCCATCCCCATGCTCAGCTTCATGGAAAGCTGCCAATGCTGACGGCTGCTGCTGCTGCACTGTCTGGCTCATGCTTCCTCCCCACTGCAGGGCATTGATTAAGTGGCACAGCTCATGCCTCACCTGCTGGAACCAGCCAATACCAATACAGCAGACGCTCCAGCCAGCCAATACCATCGCAGGGAAAGATTTGGAGAGGCTGGAGACAAACTGGTACCCCAGCAGACAAGTGTTGTTGTTTTTTCTTTTTCCTCTGGTGAAAAAAGACAAAGTATCATGGAGGAGGAGGAGAAGAAAGAGGGATAAGATGGAGGTTTGAAGGAAGGAGGAGGGGGTAGAAATGCAGAGAAAATGAAAGGAGGAATGACGGGTAATGAAGCTTGGTAAGATGGATGACGGAGGAGAGAGGGACAATGGCTGCCAAGGAGGGAGAGAGAGAGAGAGAGATGGGAAGAAAGACGAGAAAAAAGAAACAGTGTCAGGGATGAGCAGACTTGAGGGAAATGGACGAGGAGACTGTATTCGTGATCACACACACATACCGACACACACACACACAATATTTTTGAGCGTTTTTCAGGCTGCTTTAATGAAGCTGTCAAGATGAAAAATGAGCTAGTCAAATCTAATAACTGGAGAAGTTAAGAAGCAAACTTCTCATGCAGAACTGTGGAGGAAAGTGGATTGTGCGCTGATGAGGGCGAGCAGAGGAGACGAACAGCGTTTGTCAAGAGTTGGAGCATCGATCGGATTGCTTCAGTGCGGTAAAAAGTATTAAAGCGATTCACCAAAGCATGGATGGATCTGCTGTCTGAACTACCAGACCGTTTTGGAGTAGAGTCATTGAACTGCAATCATCTGCACAATTGACTTAATGAGTTTGTCAGCTAGCGAATGTAAATCCAATATTCACCCTCTCGTTGCTTTGTTTTTGTCTCCACCACCTCATGGGAAACATGTCTGTCTCTTTAGCTGCTACATGCTCCGCTGCGTTCACCAGCTAACTCGTAGCCTGGAGGCGAGAGATGAGCAGACGAACAAAGCAACATTATATTATATATTATAAGAAAACTATGTGTTATATCATAATTTGGCTTATTCACTTTCTTGCTGAGAGTTATATAAAAGTAATGATACAAATCTCAAGTCTGTGCGCTACATATAAAGTATATTTAGCTTAGCGTAGCATAAAGAAAGGGGAAACAGCTAGCCTGGCTCTGTCAAAGTTCAAAAATATTAATTTGCGTTGACGGTAAACGTTGTGAAACCGTGGTTATGTTTAGACCATGTTTTTGGTTAAAATAAGTAAACTTGTTACGTAACTCGAGCTACGGCCGTAATGTCATGAGACTCAGTGATGTAGCGTTGTCAAAACAATAACTCTGCTTTTGGTTTCACACGGGACGAGAACGCCGGTTACCTGAGTGAAAGTCCTGTGTTGACATTTATGAGTTTGCATTGGAGAGAGCTGACAGTCGTGTGCGCCGGTATCAAGACGCCGAGGACCACGCACCACGTCATGAGGGGCAACTCTTTTAAAAACGCACTGAAGAAGAAGAAACTGGTTTTCTGCGTTTATATGAAATGTTTGCATCCTTTTCTGTGAATCCTTTGTGCAGAGACAGACTCTGCTACTGAAGACAACTACTCAACAAATACTTCACTGCAGAAAGCAAATAAATAGCTGTTGCTGAAATAAAATGCTGCCATTAATGGTATCGAAAAGGGTTTAACGTTAACGTCAGAGCGTCCACATGAACAAGTTATGATTGCCAGAGCAATTTAAACAGTGAATACAAGTGTGAATCAGCAGTGAAATGATAATAATTACATCTAGCTGTTTCATTTGAATGGCCTGTCTCCGCCTGTCTGACCGTCAACGTCTTCCTCATGTCTCACACACTGGAGGTGTGTGTGTTGTAGTGTGAATGTGTGTGTGTGCACCTTTTGGTTTGATGCATATGGGTTTGTTGCTTGTGTGTCTGTGTGGGCGGGTGTGAATGCATGCAAGCAAATGTCATCTACTGAGTGTCAAATAAGGTAATTAAGAGACTGAGAACGGCTGCCCAGATCTCTGTGTGTGTGTGTGTGTGTGTGTGTGTGTGTGTGTGTGTGTGTGTGTGTGTGTGTGTCCATGTTTTTATGGGCACATCCATAAACTTGCATACATGCATATTAGATTGTTTTCTCTGGTTTCTCATTTGAAAAAGAAGGAGCGATGGTGTTGGACGGGGTGGGGCCGGCAGCAGAAGAATGAGACCAGACAGAGAGACGGACAGACAGACAGACAGTCAGAGAGACAGTCAGAGAGACAGTCAGACAGAGAGACAGACAATCAGACAGTCAGAGAGACAGAGAGACAGTCAGAGAGACAGTCAGACAGACAGAGAGACAGACAGTCAGAGAGACAGTCAGACAGACAGAGAGACAGTCAGAGAGACAGACAGTCAGAGAGAGAGACAGTCAGAGAGACAAACAGTCAGAGAGACAGACAGACAGACAAACGGACAGACAGAGTGCGTTACCTCACACTCTGGTTGTAAATGGTCCGTCTTTGATTGTCACTACCTCACATTCCCAGATGTATTATGCATCTATATTATTATTAGTAGCTCGAGCTATTTTAATACGCCAACAGGGAATAAAGGCGCCTTTAATTCTGCTGGTGTGTTGTGTGTGTTTGAATGCTGGTCCAGTGGTTTGAAGCTGCACAGAGAATACATGTAGTGTCAGTCGTCTGTGACTAAATAGAGCATCTTCAAAATTTGACAACTTTTATAACAAAATGTGGTGTTTTTTTTGTCAGGGAGGAAAAACTGTGAAGCAGCTTTAGACATCAAAGCTCTCCAGCCAGATGAATGATATCATTTTAGATTTAGTGGCTCTTAAAGACAGAATGAGACTCTATTGACAGTCAGAGGACCTCGAAATAGATAGGTAGGTGGGTAGGAAGGTAGGTGGGTAGGCACATATAGAGGTATGTAAGCTGTAGGGAGGGAGGTGATTAGGTAGGGAGGGAAGCAGAGAGATAAGGAGGGAAGCAGGGATATAGGTAGCGAGGTACTTAAGGAGGTAGGAATGGAGGTAGGAAGTAATGAAGACCGATAGGTAAGGAGTTAGGGAGGGAGAATGCAGGGAGATATATTGAGGTAGGTAAGGAGGTAGGAAGGCATGAAGGGCGGGAGGTAGGAAAGGAGGGAGGTAGGAAAGGAGGGAGGTAGAAGATAATGTGCAACAAACTCAGACGATTATAAACAACAATAAAATACTCATTTAATACACAACGTTACACAAGCTTTATTGGTGTTAGTACTTTAAAGGAGTCCTGTAATCAAGAGAGCTGGTGTTCCCTGGTTGGTAGCAGGTCATTAAAGCGTCTGAATCAACATGATGTACGGCTTTGAAACCGCACGGGTTGATTAACTGAACATGTAAAAGTTGAATAACTCTGAGTTGCTCTTGTGATGCCTGTTGTTAAGCTTCCTGTTCTCACTCAGCAAATATGATAACATGGATTTAAATGTCTCATTTGGAACAATGAGTAAAAATCACTGGAGGTTCATTCACTCTGTCAATCTACTCTGTGGAGGGTTCTTACGTCTTTAATTCTATGCTCCAACATTGGTAAGGAGGTAGGGAAGGAGGTGGGTAGGGAGTTATGTAGGGAGGTAGGGAAGGAGGTGGGTAGATAGATAGGGAGGAAGGTAGGGATGGAGGAGGTAGGAAGATAGGAGGGTAGGTAGGGAGGGAAGGAGGGAAGTAGGTAGGTGGGGCTTAAGGGAGGGAGATAGGGAGGGAGGTAGCAAGGGAAGTAGGGAAGGAGGTGGGTAGGGAGGTAGGTAGCAAGGGAGGGAGGGAGCTAGGGAGGTAAGGAGGTAGGGTTGGCGGTAGGGAGACTCAATGGAAGTCTCTTAATTGTTTAATTATTTGCTCCAAAATTGACATTTCAGTGACAGATTTGTGAAAATGTCAGCACGTAACCAACAGAAAAAGGGGGAGTCTGTGTCTGAATATTTCGCTGACATCTCTATGTTTGCACAGAGACATCAACGTGTAAATGTAGGGCAGCAGGGGGGAGGAGGGGGGAGGAGGGGTGAGGAGGAGGGAGGGTGCATGATGGATACACTGACTCCTAACAGTTCATCTTCACCTCCTGACAGAACCTGCTGTAAGGTGACCCGACACACCAACAGCATGCACTCACAGCCTCTCCATCCACACACACACACACACACACACACACACACACACTCTAACATGAAACACTAGATGCATGTACAGGATGATATGCAGTGTAGCTGCACTCCACAGAGACAACACAGATATATGAGATAGATGCAACTTTTAGACTTCCAGGAGTCCCTGACAGCCTTGAACCTGCAGCCTCTCCCTGCTCTGCATGGAGCACTCGTGTTCTCTGGTGTGTATGTGTGTGTGTGTGTGTACAGTTTGGTGTGTTTACACTATATGTGTGTGTTGCAGTAAACGCACAAAGGAACCTTTCGTACAACAGGCCCGTGGCTTTAAAGTCTCCTCCAGAAAGCCGCATGTATCTCCACGTATGCTCATGTGTGCTGCCCACATGCGTGTGAGCGTCTCGCTCGTCTGTTTATCAGGACAGACTTGAGTCCCCGTGGATTGCAACTTTAGGCCTCCTGCTTTCTGTCAGACCCCGCTCGCCTTTCTCTCCGCTGGCTACGATCCACCAGACTTCATGCTGCAGCGAATGCTTCTCTCCTTCTCCTGACAGCTCCTTCAAACAGCCGCATCGCTATTGTCGTGGAGGCTGCGTTTTCAATTTGATTCCGACAGTCAGACTGTCTCTTGAACAGCATCAGGAATGAGTCTGCATGTGAGGACGTGGATCGCATCCGTTACAAGCAGCGGTGTCGTTGTCAGATGTTTATACTAAGGGAGGAGGTCCCACTATATGCCCGTTATGAATGTATACCAGGACTCCCACACGTCTAAATCAGTGCAGCCTGCAGAGAGAGGAGATGTATAAGGTGTCCAGAGTTCCACACAATGCTGGGTGACAGACAGGAAGAGAACCTCCACACCTGTGTTATTCTATTTAAGTGACTGTTTCTAGTTGTATTGAATATCATGATATATACTCTGTTACTTTTGCACTTTGTCTTGATGCTTTTGATGTTTTATGTAAAGAACTTTGAGTTGCCTTCTAGCCAGGGCTGCAGTATAGAGTCCGGACTCAAGACCTCTTTTTTGAAATCTTTCCATTGTCTTGTTGTCTCGCCTTGTTGGACTCTGAGGGTTACGGTCGTCAGAAGTGAGTAGCAACACAAATCGATTTATGGGCCAGAAATCAACTTGTAAACGTTGCTACATTTGCTGTTTATACCTTCGTATGTAGTCTTGAACAGAACTCAATTCCCCCTGGACTTGGTCTTGACTCGGTCTCGACTGGACCTCATCTTGGACTTGACTTGGACTCAATTTAAGTTGGTCTTGACTACAGCCCTGCTTTGTGCTGAAATGCGCTACATAAATAAACTTAGCTTGTTTGCCTTCCAACAACTCTCCTGATGAAAGACAAATACAAAACTGTGAAATGACTATACTATTAAAAAATAGACATGGAATTGGTAGCAATAAATGCATTAAATAACCACCACTTCACCTTGCATCACGGCATGTCTTTGCCTCCTCCATTATTTTCTTATGCCTGAAAATTTCACCGGCCTGTAACAGTCCCTCTCATTAATATCGGACCTCTCCCTGTCAACATGTATGTGCTCTGAAGACGTGACACTGAAGGCACATCTACGACTACTTTTGGTTCTTGAAACTACAAGCTGCTCGTGCTCAGCTGCACACACACATCCACCTAACACAGAACACAGCCGATGTAATTCCATCATCTGTGACTGCCCATCCCTGCGTGCTGTGTTTGTTTGCGTTGTATCTAGTTCCCGGTGCCATATGCTCTCCGTAGCCAAAGGTATCACGCTCTGCGGCGGGCCCTCAGCAGCCTGCTGCTCTCAGGGCCCGCCTCCTCTTGTCCAAACAAAGGACTGCACTGACAAACACAGTCAAGTATTGGAGTTCATGATGAAGGTTTCAGAGCAGAGACTCACATATTGTTCTACTGATTCACCTCCATCACAGGAGCCCCGAGCTGCGCTGCAGCCGTCGGCCACCAGGAAGAACGGCTTGCTTTGAAATCAGCGTGCGGCGCTCCACGGCTGCGATGCATTAGCAAAGCGTTTAGAACAAAGGTTCAGTGCTAATGCTCTGCAGCAGTGCAGCATTTAAACAATACAGTACAACACATGCAACTTAATGTCCAAATGCAGAGTGATGGCTTTATTGAAGCTACAACACGCCTTTGTCGTATTTGTACCTTTTTTCAGTTTTTCTTACAGCACCAAAGTTGGGAGTCTTCTGAGAAACTGTATTTTTTTTAATGGTCACAATTGAAGCAACAGACGGAGAGATGTCCAAGCCTTTAGTCCCTCGTACGAGTCACGCCCATAGCAATAGAATGAGAGTAGAATACATTGAACTGTTTGTAGTGAACCTAAAAACAAAGTAAACCTACATTGGACGTTTATTTTACACAGTTTGTACGACATCTTGCACAAAAGTTAGTCCACATTTTTAGTTTTCCTACAAAAGTCCAGCAACACGTGTCAATCTCTGCACGTTACCTGAATACAGTCTTTTCAAAATAAACTTCTGTCTTCACAGGAAACTCAGTGACCAAGCGTCTGCATCAGACGAGTTCGTAGTGAGAACGTGTTGGACGTGTTTAAGAGATTTAGCTCATCAATCATGCATGAACTAAGAAAAGCCAACATGGCTGCCAGACGCTGCATTACATCACCTTAAAGTCCTCGACGTGGTTCTGACATTGGCCTTGGGTGGTCCTAAATAAATGAGTTGAATGCCTCCCCTCGACTTATTTCATTTGACTGGAAGACGTGGACGGACGCTATTTTCTTTGACTCTCTGAGGAAACTTTTTTTTACAAAAAAACATCCGCGGCAACTCTGAAGATTGTCCTGAAAGCAACCTGTAGTCATCGAGCTCACCGTGCTTGTTTGGAAATGCAAAAGAAAAAAGGAAAAGAATCTCCTTCCCGCTGCTGTCCTAGAAATTCTCTTTCAACCGCCGTCGTGTATTCTGTTTGAAGCTCGGCTCACAGCTTCAATTGTGAAGTGTCTCAATTAGGCAGAATATTTTCTGCCGACATATCTCGACGCCCAGACTGTCTCACTAGAACATGAAAGCCCGGGCTTAAGGAAGTCATCACACACCTCGGCAAGAGAGAGACACTCATGCAAACACTAAAAATAGAGGCAGCTATCCTGCTAACGCTGGTTAATGCTCCTCACCCCAGACAGATGGATTTGCATATCTTTAATGTGCGCTCTCTCTCTCTCTCTCTCTCTCTCTCTCTCTCTCTCTCTCTCTCTCTCTCTCTCTCTCTCTCTCTCTCTCTCTCTCCGTCTTGTGTGAAGCGGTCTGGGCTCTTATAGGAACTCTCTGGAGGCTTTGCAGTTGCATGTTGGGACGAAGCTTTTTGTATCAGAAAAAAAAAAAGCAGGCTGAAAAGATTTCAACAATTGTGGGAATTAGAGATTTTTTTTTTTTTGGAAAGGCGAGACGCCCTCAGCCTCCACCTTCCCCACCTCTCGCTTTCTCTCACCCACTCTCTCTCTCTCTCTCAGGTCCTTCAGGCCACTGTAATGGTCTCCATCTGGTCTGTGAGGTGGAGGGGGGGGGGGGGGGGGGGGGGGGGTTGTTGTATAGGACCATCTGGGCCGGGCCACTTCTCAGCTGTCCCGACCGAGCCTCCGACAGGCCCACTGGCCTTCTGTACGCTGTGACCCCGAGTCAGTAACAGCAACAACGAGTCCCGGCCCGGTCTTTAGCATTTAGCTCGTGTGAGTCTCCTCATAGATAGTCAGCTAGCAGTCAGCTAGCAGTCAGCTAGCAGGCCGCGTCGCTCTGCTAGCTCGCAGTTAGCTTGTGTCATTTTGCAAGAAGCACGATGGTTCTCTCTCCTCTCTCTCAAGCCTCCTTCACTGCGTTAACCCTCACATCAACTCTCTAACTTCTAGCATTTGATCGGTGGAGCAGGTGCTGCCTGGAAGCTTCATTTCATGGCAAAGAAACGTCCCAAAATGATACGAGTGCTACTGTTTTAAAATGGGTCCAGCTTTTAATTTTATGGTTATTGATATAATCACAAATATTAAAAAAAGAATCCTACTTTTTAGAGACAATTTCAACGTAGTTTTTGATTGAAATCAATAATCAACATCAACTGTCGTCCTTTGGCGAGATGTTTTGAAACTTGAGCCACAACAGCAGATTAAAGATATGAAGCCGTTCTTTAGTTGCTAACCCGAAACGTTTCTGATCTGACGCCCCCGTCACGACATCATTCATCAGTGCCGTTAATTTGGTAATTTGCACCATTTTTTGGGGAGATATCTGTGCAATTTAAGATTTTAGAAACCCCAGTGGTAGTTTAACAAAGAGATGCTGTGTGATGATGATTGGCTGAAGGCAACACACTTCATTTGACTCATATCAGCTTTTTGTTTATCCTTGTTTTGTTGAAATAACGTTAAACAAGTGTTTAGATATGTTACGTAAATGATCACATAAGCTCCTAATGTACAAGCCAGTGACTGAACCAGATCAAGATGTTTAATCAAAAGCCTCAGAATATCATTCTCATGAGTGTTGTTGTGTCAGACTTCAGTGCAGACTAATAGTTCAGATGGAGCTTGTGTTCCTATCACGTAAACGGACTCTCAAGATGAGGGTTAGTAATAATAATATACGATGAACGCTCGGTCCGACCACTCAAAGGATGTTGAACCAAACACATAACAGAGTCTAAGACCCAGAGCTCCAGCTGTTTATTTATGAAATAACCCGCAGCCGGCCAAACGCCCGGTAATCTAAACACAGTTTGATTTCCTCAAGAGCCCTCTGAACACAAACGGGCCGTCCTGTTAGAGCTCGCTGCACACTGTGTGTTTATCCTGCACCGCTCCAGCTGATCGGCTGATCGGCTGCTCATCACTTCATCTCTTGCAAATAAAGCAGCGTCCCGGTGTTTGTGGCAGTAGGTATCATCGGATAGGATCCGGTCCGATTCCCTGTGTTTGTATGTGATAGAGTGGTGAGTAGACTCCTCTGCTCTGGTTACAATAATCACACAGATAAATAGATCCAGGTGACGACTGAAAGAAGATTATTCACAAAACTTTCCCGACTATTTGACCAACGAGAAATCTGTGTTATTTAAACAATATTTGAAGCTGAACTAACTGATATTCTTAATGTTTTTATGTTTTATTTTAAGTGTTGCCTGTAGTGACGAAGCTACCGAGACGTATCACCTTGTTTAGGTTTAGTCGTTGGTGAATAGTTTGAGTTGGTTGAATCAACACCTCTTATTATAATGGTGGACATGCTTCTACATTTATTAAAATGACTGAATGTTTTCCTTCTGTAGCTCAATGGTGACGTGTGTTCCGGGGGTTACACCTGTATTTAGGTCCATTAACATGATGCTCTGTAGCGTTGTAGTTCCTGTTCTCGCTGGCTTTTTACAAACCAAGAGGAGTAAACATGACGTCATACAACCCGCTGATTGGACACTTTTTGGTGATTGTCATCCTGCGTCAATTCTGATGACTGACAGAAGTTTATGCAGCACTTTAATGCTTGTTATGAATAATCACTAACAGGAAGAGACAGGGCTGTAAACAATAACCTCTACCTCTCTGTGTGTCTCCTTTCTGTTTTTTAATCGCTAGAATGGAGGGAAAACAGAATTAGGGCCAGAAATGATATTAACGACTATGAAAAGCAGACAGTTTGTCTTAGAAACCAAACTAAGTGGCTAGTTCTGTCTGTCTGCCTGTCTGTCTGTCTGTCTGTCTGCCTGTCTGTCTGTCTGCCTGTCTGTCTGTCTGTCTGTCCGTCCGTCCGTCTCCTCCGCTGGGTTTCAGTACTACGGACAGCGCCCCACATGTTCATCGTTCCCAAAAAACAGCAAAGTGAAAGTCAGACATATTTGGGCCGATAACGTTGATGTTTAATCTTTCTACAGATAAAAAAAGCATAAACAGAAGAGCCAACAAACACTACTAAGGAGCCCCGAGCGCCTTAGTAGGACGAGAATAGCTAGTGATCAAATGACCCCCCCCCCCCCCCCCCTCCGCGCCGCTTTATTGCCAAGTACGTCTGCACTTACAAGGATTTTGGCCCATAACTATAAACACTGCAATTAAAAAAGTTACAGACAAATAACTTTAGAGTACGCTAAAATAAGTCTGTTATTAAAGCGTCCTATGCATATTTAAAGTGAAGAATGTTGTTCGTAAAAAACGGCAATATTACAACAACGATATCCGGTTGTTTTTTAAAAACATCCTCAACATGAAGTGAACCACATGACAGACTGTTGATCAAGTCTCTGTCCCGAGGCTGGATGTTTGTCTTTCACACCCGTCATTGAGATTTTGTTACTTCTGGAAGTTCTGCTTTCACTTCCGCTCTCTGTTATGAACTCCCATCATCAGTAATGCATCAACTCGTGCTGTGATCCCAGTGCTGACCTCTAAGTGCAGGCAAAGACCCGTCTGTACGTGTTAAGATACGTACTGGACCATGAAGAACTCGTATCGATGCTCGACAGGAGCTGAAATGTTTGACAAGGCTGCAGTGAACCTGACCGGTTCAGTTGATACACGGCATTCCAACCTCTGACATCTGCATCTTCCCTCCATTTGCTTTCTGTTTTGATATTTGAGATCTGCCAAGAGATTGATATTATGGTCATACATGAGAGGTCAAAGATCTATTATGATGCTTTACTGTGATAAAGGTACTGTGAGGAACTTTCATCTGGTCCTGAACCAGACTCAGTTTAGTCCTGGTCCTCTATCAGACCTCCATCAGTAAAGAGACCATCAGAGAGAAGATGGTCTGTTTCTATAGAGTTATTCTTAATGCTCGTCATCGGAGCCATCGGGTCGGATTCTGGTGAAACCAGATGAACTCATGCAGGTTCACCAGAAACTCCTTCAGCTCAGACTCCAGCAGAGACCGGTCCACCGTGGACAGACCCTGATCTTCCGGCAGAGACCGGTCCACCGTGGACAGACCCAGATCCTCCAGCAGAGACCGGTCCACCGTGGACAGACCCAGATCTTCCGGCAGAGACCGGTCCACCGTGGACAGACCCAGATCCTCCAGCAGAGACCGGTCCACCGTGAATAGACCCAGATCCTCCAGCAGAGACCGGTCCACCATGGACGGACCTGCAGTCAGAGCTCCGGAGGGAGGAGGAGAGCTCAGCTCCCGGCAGCAGCAGCGTCTCCTCCTCCTCCTCCTCCTCCTCCTCCTCCTCCTCCTCCTGCTCCAGGAGCAGAGCTTCTCCTCTCTGGGAGCCAACACTGACACCACGCTGCTGGAGACCCAGGACGTATTGCTGGACCCGCTGGAGGGAAGGGAGGCACGGGAGAACCAGAACCAGGACTGAGAGGAGCAGACTGTCAGACCCTGCTGCAGTAACATGAGAGGTTTTCTAAAGGGACTCTAGAGCTCAGAGACACTACCACTTTAGTCCACAGGGACCAACAGAATCAACACTAAAGTAACTTGAACCTCATATCTCTATTTAGATTGTAGTGTAGGTATGCACCCTGTATAGACTCCAGTTCACCCAGTTCGTCCGTCAGTGTTCTGTCTGTCTGTCTTTGCCTTTGGCCTCTGTGTGTCCTGTGTGCTTGAGGTTGCCTCTGTCTGTCTGTCTGTCTGTCTGTCTGTCTGTCTGTCAACCCTGACTTTCCCCCCTCTGTCTCACAGCAGCCATCCAAGCTATACAGCCGCTCAGCCAGTGGAAGAACGCCGGGCACGGTGCCAGCCAGCCGGGGCGCCAGTTGGGCAGTCCATCAGTAGCATTAAAGACATGTTATCCACCCGAGTGTATCCGCCTGGCTTAGAGCCCTGATCCCCCTGCTTAGTAGCCCCCCCATGCTGCCCCTCGACTCACTCGGGTGCACTGGGTAAGAGTCCCTTTCTTGCTTTATCAGCATGGCACCCAGGCATCCAGCCCGCTGCTTTAGGTCTCTTAAAACGCGTACGCAAATAAATGAGGAGGGCGCTGGAAATAACTACCTTCTCATCTCTGGCCAAGCTGCCCTGATAGTCAGGGTCATTGTCTCTACAGAGACAGGGGACCAGAGAAGAGCCGCCCGCCGCTGACCTCCACTCAGCGTTCTCTCAGAGAATACAAAGTCAGCAGAGTTTATTTAGCCCTCTTGTAATGTAGCGACGATGAAAGGTTTCACGCAGGCTCTAAAGGGCTGTTTGTTTTCTGTTATACTCAGCCGGAGAATGGACTCGATGCTGTTTTTCATCACAGCTAAAAATATTGCTGTTGCTCTTTTGATTGTGGATATACAGGATTCATTCTGTGCTTTGTCCTCATTCTATCTGCTTTCATATAATGGCCACTGCTTTGTGGATCTGCTGTTATTATTGCTGTTGAGTGGTTTTTGAAGTGTCACTTCAAGGGTCAGGTCTGAAGCACAAAGTAGCAGTCAGCAACCTTGGGTACATAAACACCATTTCTATTCCATTAGAGGTTCCATATTATCCTGATGTTCACACTTAATTGCCTTTTTGTTCCCACTCCATTATTCAGTGCGCCTTTGCCATTTGCTTTTCAATCGTTGAATCCAGACAAGTGTGTCGTTTTCTTAGCTGGAGTACAGTTCGGATTCTATATTACAAAGAACGACATTTGCTATTTAGAAAACATGTTTCTCACGAAAAGACCAGTGGTGGTCGAGGTGTTGTGATATAAACAAATAATTGAAAAGGTAAATAGATAAGGTAGAGTCAAAGATCTCTAGAGCTCCCTGCTGGCTCACATGGTGTCTAGAAGGCAGGATATTAGTCACACGCGTAGACTGTTTAAAATATTTGGATGTCGTCGTCGTGACGTCTCACCATTGGTTTTTGGCCATCGCCATCTTGGATTTTTGCAACCAGTGAACAGAAGTGACGTAGAGATGCCGCAAAGTAGCCCCGCCCCTAAAGCATCCCCTGCTTTATGGTCTGTTTGACTCTAAATGGACCATAATGTACTAAATGAACATCATGCTGTATTGAAGAAGACTTACTCTTCTTCAATATTGACTTCTTCAATATTGACTTCTAACAATGGTCATCATTCAAAAGTTCTTTCTCTTCTTGATCCGTCAATCTGTCATGTGGAAAATCCTGAACGTGATTGAGTTTCAAGATGTTAAGATGAGTTTCGGCAATGGGAGATAACAACGATTGTTTCTGTTCACAGCAGTAAACAACGGAGGACTCTGCTGGTGAGGACGGTCGGGCCTGTGAGGGGATTCACAGAAAGGTAAGACAGTCACCGTCATCATGAAGTCCACCGTGACAACCAGCACCTGATCCACCAACAGGAAGGCGTCCAACCTTGACAGTACAGTATTCATTGATTTTGAACACTGGCTCGCACAAAATCAATGTCTTTATGGCTTCAATCGAACCACCCACACATCTCCAATCAGAGGTCTCAGAAAGACATGCAAGGCTGGTTCGTCTTCATTCAGCTCGTAGGTAGTTCCACCAAAATAAAGAACAATTTTAAGCCTATAAAGGAAATGTCTGAACCGAGAAGCTGCCGACAATTGACAGTCAGTAACACCTGCTGACAACTGACAAAAGAAAGAGGAGAAGAGCTCAGCAGAGTAGAGTAAGTAATAATAGGGTATAATTCCAAGAGACAGCATTAGCCACTTGGAATCTGCCATTCCTTCTCTCATTACCAAATGTATGTCGTAAAACAATCTTGTAAATGGTAAATTCTTCCACAAGGCTTCAATTTCCAGCCGCAGTGAGTGGAGCTCATTCAGCCATGTTGTAGTTTGAACGGTCTGGAACTTTTCTCTTTTATTCTGCTCTGAAGAGCTAGAAAACAGTACAAACAAAGCAAACGGATCCCACGTGACCTGGTGTTTGTGTTTGTTGCCCAAAGGTGCTGTACAGTACACAGATGACCTCTCATACCGATGGTGTTCCTGGGTAGAAAGTGTAGAAGCAGTGAGCTGTGGGGGGCAATCAGAAGCCCACAACCTGTCGGGGAGCAATAAGGATCCAGCATTAGTCCCATTTAAAGCATTACACCGTCCACACAGAGGCTGGATGGAGACAATTAGAGAACAAAGGATGGAAAGAAGTAGGAAAAAAAGAAACATTTGAATACTCTGAAGGTCTTTGTCGGAGGAATATGGTTCAGGTTCACAAGTCCACCATTTTAACAGTTCCTCCCAAGTTTCATTTGCTGCTTTTAAGATACAAGTCTCTGTAACTTATGGAAGACCACATACCTCGTTATCCCACTCACAAGTTAAAGAGCATTCAAACTCACTCACGCTCCTTTCACTCAAATTTTTCTGCTTCTACGATCAGGAGCTTATTTTATGTTTGCAAACTTTAGGTGAATATGAATAATATAGAAGTCATTTCATTGATTGTAGGACTCTTCTACCCTTGTGCTACTTTGACAGTAGATTTAATATTTAGTATTATCCCATCATTGTTATACAGTCTCACTTTAAAGCTTTAAACGCTGTATACGTCTCTGGTAGAGACCTGTCAATCACTGTGTAGCCCCGCCCTAAAGCACACCCTGCTTATGGTCTGTGTGACTCTAAGTGTGATAGTGAGGCCATTCCTTCCCTTCTATTCCCTCCATCAGACCCCACCGTGAACACGCACAGAGCCCTGCCTTTACTTTGACAGTCTGTTGTGTTACAAAGACTATCAGACATTTCAAATGATATTCGGTGCAACACTAACCAACAATCAGAGCTTCAGTTTTGGCAAAAACAACCCGGCGACCCCGACAACCCTGCTACCGTTTAACAGCTGCTGACAGCTCACTGTTTGCGTCTCCTTGCACATTTGTCACGTTAAATAGGTCCTTTACAACAAGCTCCATATCACCCACACGCTGTTGACCTTTACCATCATTCATTTGAAAGCCAAAGGTTCTCAAGTGCTGTGCATTGAGTTAATCGCAGCTTCTTCCGTGCAATTCTCTCCATTGAAGTGAATGTGTTCAGTAGCACGCGGGCTTATTCTTCCTCCATCCTTCCTTGCCAAACACCTCTCGGTGGTATTGTCTGTGCTGGAGTGCTGCAGCAGAGACATCATTGCTCTTCTTGAGGGCTTACAGAGCCGGAGGAAGTCACAGGCAGCTCTGCTTCCTGTCTTTGCCTTCTTCTCTCACTCGTCATCATCTGTCTATAAAACAAAGTGCATCACAATGTTCCCATATGGCCAAATGCACCAGAGAGGTACTTTGCATGATGAATGATTCACAGTCGGAGAGCGAGTGTACAGCTGTGGACTGCTCTCCGCTGATGAACTGCGTTTCTATTATAAAGTGCCGATATCGACCTTTTTATGAAAAGGTGTGTATCATCCAGTCGGCGTTGAGATGATGCTTCTTTATTGATCGCATACTTATTGTAGGATTGATGGCTGCATGTCCGTACGATCAGGATGATGCACGGCATCGTCTGTTCTGTTCCATTGAATTGATGCGTCGGTCTGACTGGGTTCTCCTGCCGTTCAAGTATACTTGACATCAGTACTCAGAGCCCATTATGCTGACAGCAGCAGATGTATGTGGACGCAGTACTGAAGCCAGAGCAGCTTGTGTTCAGAGGTTAGCGGCCCAGACGTGTCATTTACAGCATGTTTAGCACGTTTATTCTGCATCACGTCATGGTGGAAATGTCTTTATTTATGTCAAGGAAAATACCAGGCAATACTTTATTCTCTTAGAGGTCAACAGATTGACCAGTTTGGCCGAAGTTTTACAAACTATCCGGGGTCCACTTTAAAAATATCTGATTTAAATAACTGTTAAAGAACCCATGAAATGGCACTCGTTCTGTGAGAGGGGGTGGGGACTTTACGTTCAATAGATATTTATTACTCAGATAGTTTTAAGGTATTTCTTTCAGCATTATTCTGGCGACAGGGTTAGAAAGTTGTTGAAGTCCTATTTGTTTCATATCTGACCTAATTAATCGGCTTCCTGCTCCAATCATCATTATATTGGTCTTTAATAATAGATTAACTTTTCTCAGTTGATGTCATCCATGTTGAGTCAACATACATGTGCATGTATTTAGACATAAACTCTATAAATCACTGGATAACTTTAATGAATTTAATCAAAGCACCATTTCTGCATTTCCCACAAATCTCTGAGATTTTGAGAATAAAGTCTTAATATTCTGATTTTAAAAAGTCTTATTAATAAGTAATATTACGTGAATAAATATTATATTATGATATCATGTATATAAATATCATAACTCTTCCTGCCCTATAGTCTGCACATAACTCTCTCTGCTCTTCATTAAACTAACTGAACACAGACATGAACCTCTCGTCCACACAAATATTATGATTATGACTATTAAATACTGACAATATTACATATTTTAGTTTGGTAATATTATGACTTAAATCTCAGATTATTATTATGTTTTCTGACATTGGCGTCTGTACTCGTTTATAGTTGACGGACTAGAATTCTGCGGTTTTTCAAACTAAAAGTCATCTGCCTCTACCCTCCATCATCATTTATGACCTACGCCTTTAGCTCCCAGCCGTCTCCCGGGGAGTCTCTCCACATTACTCCCTACCTCCTCCTCCTCCTCCTCCTCTCCTCTCCTTCCCTACCTCTTCATCTCTCTAAGGACTCTTTTACTATTCCCTCTGTCCTCCTCCTCCGCCTCCTTGCTGTACCTCAGTTTGCCCTCCGCTTTCAATCTCTTTCTCTCTCTCTGTCTGCTGTCTCCATTCATACCAGAAGGCGTCCCTATTCCCCCCCCCCCCCAACACTCCCTTTTTCTATAAGTAATGCAGCCACCCGCTCTGCCTACATCTGGAGACGCTGCTGAGCCGTCTTCTCAGGTTCCAGGCATGTTCCTTCTCTCGGCCCGGCATCCTCCGGCTGGCTGACTCCACTCTCAATCCTGCAGCATAAATTACACCGTGTCCTCACACAACCCATGCACACAGTCAAACTACACTACATGCTCTGCAGCCGGTATTTTTCCATGCTTTATTATATGTAGTGTATGTTTATTAGATACATGGCAGGACTACTACCAGAGTTAAAGGGCCGGTGTGTATTATTTCCGGGGACAATGCCCAGCGAGGTGTCCCTTATCGGGAGTTAGTGGACGGCATGGAGGCTAGAACCCTCCGACCGGCAGCGTTAACTCCTGATAACGGACGCCTCAGAGGGCATTATCCTGCCTGTACCATGGTCACAAAACAATAAGACCATTCATTTACTTCTTGATTCGTTTTTGCAACCAAAATCTAAAGTTTGTCACAAACCACAACTTTGTTTCCCTGTAACGTTGTTCACAACTCCAGTAAATAGCACAGACCTTAGATACGACTTGGTCCTCGCAGCTACGAGAAAGCTAACGCTATGCTAGCAAGACAACAACAAGACTAGCTATCCAGTGATGTCATTGTCCCCAAATCAATATGATTATCACAAACAAAGGTGTACTGTTGGCAGCAGGCTGGAGTAGTGAGTCGAACAGTGAATGTGTGAATGTGAGATGATTGCTAACTCAAACTACTTGGTATGTATCCATTATCAGGAATTAGCCAATCAGAATCCAGTATTAACCCAGACAAGGGAGAATAGAATGAATAAATATGTTTTCATTAGTGTATTTTACTGGTTTTACACCAGTTTATTATCCCGGCTCTTTGCTTGAGATGTTTGCAGCTCTACCAGCCCAATGACCTTCCTTACTTCTTGATGTATCGTCTAATATTGATGAGTTTAATATTGTGTTTACTGATTAGGAGGGCACTCTGCTTGCTATCTGTCGCTGTCCATTGACGGGGGGTGCTGGATTTATGTTGGCGTGGCGTATTGGGTCGGAAGGGAAGTGACAAGACTCCATTAGGGGACACGGCTAGTGTGGAAATAAAGTATTTGTATTGTTTGCCAAAAACCTGCAGCTGACGTTCACTAGATAATTAACTGCATTCAGATCTTAGGCTGTTCTTGAGTACAGAGTTTTCGGAAGCTAATCATAACCACACCTTGGCTCTATTGCAACAACACAGCCAACTAAACAGGAACAAGCTAGCATTGAACATTCAAAAAAAGTCATACAATGAAGTCTTGAGTTTTTCAGAATCCTCCAATAACGATGTTGGAGTTGTAAATCTTTAAAGTCGAGAGTGGTGAGGACTTAGAGAAGAAAGGCGGTCAGACACTCTGCTGATCGCTCACAGCTCCATCCGAAGACGATAGACGACCTCGACTCCGTTCTGTTAGCTTTGGCACGTCTTGCGGCGGGGAGCCTAGCATCCACTTAAATATAAAGCTCAGTCCTGAGGCCACGGAAACAGGGATCGCATACCCACCAAACACAGCGGAAAAAAAGAGCTCGCCGGCAATCGTCTGGATCATTTTGTGGGACGTTTGCATGCAAGGATCGCGTCCTCTTCTGAAAGTCTTCATCTCCGGTTTACATTATCCCGGCTATGAAATGATCTCTGGGCTTCTCTCTCTGGGTCAATGCCAACAATCCTTTGCTGCAAGTTTTTGTCTGCAACCTTGTCGCACAAAATGTCACATGTGCTTTCTGATGAATGGCAATTCCACTGATTGATTATTTTTTACTATGCGTTGAAACTGCTGAAATAATCTGGGTCTCAACAGTAGATGAGCAGGATTTTGGACACATTTTGGGCACGAGAAGAGTCTCCAGGAGGCTCTGAAGCAATAAAGCAATCTCATTTTAAAACAGGGTAGAACAAAAGCCTAGATTTTCCCTCTCTTGTATTCACCTCACAACTCTGCAGCAGCAGCAGCACCCAGACAGTGTCTGACAGATGCATGATGGGTAAGAGTGTGTGTGTGTGGGGGGGGGGGGGGGGGGGGGAGTGGCAGTAAATCGACTGGCAGAGTAACGGATGGCAGGCAGCCAGCTCTTCAGCTCACAGTGAGGAGAGAAGGACAGACAGAGGGGAAGGACTCATTTAAGTCTCTTAAAATCCTGCAAAAAGGTGGATTTACAAAGGAAGGGGGTCAGATACAGAGAAAGAAATAGTTGTTAGAGAGAAAAGACGTTGATTTATGTCCCCTTCGTCAATTTGTCTTTTAAAGTTTGGACCCAAAATTTCAACCTTTGTTGTCTCATTCAAGTTGTTTTGGTCTAAAATACAAAAGGAACTGATGTAAGACTTTCAAAAGTACTTATTAGGTTTTTATATTATAATCTGGCTTTTATCTTTTGGCCTGTTTTTAAAAAACTAACTATTCAATCCAGCTGCCAGTGATACCTGAGTTTTCTACAAATACAATAAAGCAAAACCGCTAAAATTCAACACTTTTCACATCTGCCTGTAAGAGAACTTTGCTAAAATAGAATGAATAGAATGTATCTCTGCAGATACAGACACCGCCTCACATCTGTAGAGGGTCATGAGTGATGATTGAGGGATTATTTCTGTATGAATCCATACATTGTTTAATCTTACTCATTCTGCCTTTAACATCTTTTGTCAACATTGAGATTTTAGATGCTTTTCAGCCAAATCTGTCTTTCTGTTTCAAACTGGACCAAACCTTCTGGGTAAAAGGAGACAGAGAGTTGAGGCTAAACATTAATAATTCTTTCTGACCTGTTCACTGGACTCAACCTCCATCAGCATGAAACCAAAAACGGTGACCTACAGTATTTGACCGTTTTTCCACTCAACTGGAGCTGCAGCAAACAAAAGCCTTTTACCGAATGAGCAATCAAGATGCTTTATAAAGTCGAATTGAACAGTCTGCGTCGGCACACTGAGGCTAAATTAGTAACAGCATGTTAATTGCCTTTGCCTTCAGACACTTCTGCTAATGACAATTACGTACTTGTGCAATTAGACCTACCGTAAAAATACTACACATGCAGGATGTGAAACCGCTGTCACAAGCAGACGAAGACAACGGTTTGCATTACATACATTTACTTCTGTGGAATGATTATCAGTGAAAGGTGCTGTGTCAGGAGAGCGACTGTCTGCAGGGAGGAATGTGGTGAATGGAGGGAGAGGAGGTGAGAACAATGTAAAGAGATAAATATTAACCAAGTGGCTGCAGGAGAAGAAGAATACATATATTCTGAGGTCACGAGTGTGTTGTGTGTGTGTGTGCACACGATAGAGATGACACGCTCAGGTTTCATGACTTTGTGGGCAAACAGATGAACTAACAGTTAAAATCTGACTGTTATATGCTCACATTTGCTGCTTCAGCAAGTTTCAAACTGGTTGTACCTTCTTTTCTTTATAGCTTTAGTTTATTCAGTCTGAATATTAGTGAGTCAAACAACTGATTTATTCCCTCAGTAAACATTGTAAACATGAGTTTATGGTCTCAATCTCTAGTTTCAAGTCTTCTTCAATACAGCATGATGTTCATTTAGTACATTATGGTCCATTTAGAGTCCAACAGACCATAAAGCAGGGGATGCTTTAGGGCGGGGCTACACAGTGATTGACAGGTCTCTACCAGAGACTTATACGGTGTCTCTACGTCACTCCTCCTCAGTCCTAATATGGTCACTTCCTGTTCACTGGTTGCAAAAAACAACAACATGGAGACGGCCGTATTCCAAGATGGCGACGGTGAAATCACCGAACTTGAGGCTTTAAAACATCAGCAGTGTTCCACTGACATGATGCAGTGAAACACTGTGCTGTTAGTTACAATTAGATTTGGCAGGAAAGTTGAGACTTCCATCATTAATTGGAGAACGTGGTCGTGTTGGACGTTGGTTGTGACTCTGGAGGAGGATAGGCGGAGCGAGATCTGACCAGCAGCGTTCATTTCACACTGGAGCATCCTCTGTGTTACTCTGCTCCCCAAACTACTACAAGCTGCAATTGCTTACAAAGTTAAATTAAAATCCTCCCTTCTGATTGGACAACGGGGAGAATTCTGCCTGGAGTTTGATTGGTGACGTTAAACTGTACAACTGGTCGGCATGACTCTGCTCACAGGCAGATCTGTCCACAGGGCCGATCACAGTTTAATAAAAACACAACAAAAGCATAAAGAAACAACAATTGTTGAGGGTCAGATATTATACATATTACTTTATTTGAATGTGATGGGATGTCTGATTTAAGGAGTTGTTGCTATGGTTTTCTAGCAGCCTTTTGAGCTCTTCAGGATAAAAATAAAAGCATATTGTTGGATTAATTTCAACATTTTGCCACTTTGTAATATATGTTCTATATTATTTACCCACTTCATTAAATATCAAATATTACCCAGTCAACCTGCGGTAGGCTGGGTAATATCTAGTAGAGTGTTTGTGCTGAACATGATGGTGAAAGGATGTTCTTTTATTCTGACCACATTCACAGTCCAGAGGAACATGGAGGATCTGTTGAGACACGTTCCACTGATGAAGTGAATCAATGTGAGAGGACCGCTCAGCTGTCAGCACCTTGTGGCCTTTCCATTCCCGTTCATCTCTTGTGTCCATAACTCAATGTCGATGGAAGTGTTTCAGTGTTGAGAGTTAAATACGTTAACTCGTGAAGTACCGCTCATCAACGTGGCAATAAAGCCACTGACTGGACAAAACATATGAATGCATAATCAGACATTGAGATTGAATTTGTCCGTTATATCCGACTCAGTTTGACGTTTTTTGTCCCTAATAGATGATTTTTAAATGTTCTCCTTGTTCGTTGGTTTGTTTGTCGAGATTCACGTGAAAACAAACACGTTATTCCGTTGGTTGTCCTCACAGTCTCTACCTGTAGTTTAACGCCGGCACATTCATTGAGAACAGCAAGTCAACACGTACGTCACAGCTGACATCCTGTCCGGTTACTGAACGTTAACACACGCCTGTAAGCCCATCGAGAAATCTGAAATTTGAAATGCTAAGAAATGATTCTCCTCCTCTTTACTCTCCCTCTCTGTCATTTCACCTTTAAGACTGAATTAATGTTACGAGAACAATGGAAAACTGACTCATACGTAGTCACAAGTCAGATTCCATTGTTGCTTCATAGCACATGTTCTCTTTATCCTTTGGAGGCCATTGAAAAAACGATCCATTTAAAACTGTAAAATCCTTGATTTCTATCATAACTCTCCGTGCAGGTTTGCAAAAACTATATTTACTTTTGCCTACAAACCTTAAAACCAACAGCTCCTGTGATCGCTGATAGCATAGTTTATAGTATAGTTTGTTTTAATATTTCTAACATGCTGCAGAAATGACCTCCCACAGGTCGGAGCTGATGCTACTTTAAAAGACCGGCGAGGGTTCAGTTCATCTGGGGCTTTTATTTTTTACAGTAAATGTCCTACTTCCTGTTTAAATTAAAAGAATAAATTAACATTATAATCCCATTAGGAGCACAGATGTATAATACAATATAATCACATGCATATCGGTGTACAAAAGCTCACATTCTCCATGTAATATTTTAGATTGCATTGTAACAAATGACTTATTGTTCTTATCGTGCACTCGTGTACGAGCGCTGCCACAGAACGTGTTATCGCAGCTTCTCTGCGCTCTGCACGCTTTGATTTTCTTTTTCTTCTTCTGCTTTCACCGAGCTTATCGGCAACCGGCACAAAGTGAGCCGTTTGCTGCAGCGGCCGTCGGCTGCACGCAACACACACACTCTCCACTTCCTGGTCTCTATCGACCCGTGACATCTGATTGGACACAAACGGCCCCTTCCTCTCATCCACGCTTTGTGGTCCTTTTTTTTCTGAAAATGGCTGACAGGTTCATGTTTATGTTCTTCATATCTATTTTTTCCACATTTCCTGAATGTCTGATCCCTCTTCGACCGATGGTTCCTTACGGCAGGACAATAAAAAGAGATATACGAACAAAACCACAGAAGAAGCAGGAGTGGGTGGATTGAAACCACGAGGATCAGAGAAACAGGGCTGACATCGCTGCGAAGACATGTGTGTCAGACAGACAGTAGACAGCGGCGTTAATGGCACTCGGCTTTCAGCGGCAGCACCAGCTGTGCCCGATCCAAATGGGCACCGACAGCAAGCAGGGTCATGTGAGGACACGAACACAGAGCGGGGAGGGGAGGGTGGGGGAGGCGATAAAGGGGGCGGAGCAAGCTGGCAGAGAGATGGAGAGAGGAGGAAGAAAGGCAAACCGGATTGTGAGGAGGGAGGGAGGAGAGAAGGAGGGAGCGTACGACGAGGGAAACAAAAGAACAGCAAGAAAGGCAAACAAAAGGCTGGACGGCACAGTGAGAGCGATGAATCAGTTCGCTGATATGTGAGGTGAATAATGACACAATAAACACACAGATGTGACAAACTCATCAGCCACCTCCAATGTCATTGATTTGATGAAGATTGTTTGATGAAGATTGTTTCCGGTTTGAGTTCATTTTGGTCCTAATACCCTCATTTGGGGGAAAAGGATCGTGTTGTTCTACAAATCCCTTTTGTCGTTTTGCTAAAGAAGCAACCGGCAACCGGCAATGTTAAATGTAGTTTAAACAAAAGTAGCCGTGCAAGAACTTTGACTAAAGCAGCCGTCGGCAACATTGGACGATTCTGCTCCTCATGATTTGCGTCCAATGCCAAAGTTCAGTGCCGATTCAGGAAGTAGTGTCAACGATGGAGCGATCCGAAGAGCAAAGGTGTGGAGCTCGATCTTTCACGGACCACAACATTTGCCTTTTCACTGACTGTACCTGTGATCTTTACTATACTACACTATGTAAACTTGAAGGGGAATGGATAAAGACGGCTATAACCGACAGTCTCACGGCAATTCGTGAAATTGTCACGAAATAATATATTGTTCCGAGAGACACGAATTGTCCGTGTCCCTCGGAACAACTTTTCTTCGGGACAATGTTAGGTGAATAACGAAAGTTAGGTTCAAGCAACCAAACAACTTAGTTAGTTGTTGGAAAAACATCTTTGTTTGGCTTAAAATAACTACGTACAGTTAGGTTTAGGCAACAAAACCATAAAACTCCAATGTGTCAAACACAGCTCGTGTTGAAAGTCCTGTTTATTGACACTGGGCTGAAATGGCAAAAGCATTCAAGTCTTTGGTCATGAAACTCATCAGTACAAAGTCTACGTGGGTGGAAGTTCCCTCACAATCATCTCTCACTGAAATAAAACTCACTCTTTATTAGTTTTCTCTCGGATGAATCTTTATCTACCAGGAGGACTGCTTTGTTCCAGTTTCTATCTCCACTTCCCATCATGTCTGCCGGCAGCTCCCAATTCAATCCTCTTAGCTTTGTCTCTTCCCGGCACAACAGAAAGATTCTAGAGACCAGAGCCGAACGAGATGGCTGATAAAAGTTAAAACCCTTATGAGGAGAACACTGTCGGAGGGGAGACTACCCGTCCAACCAGCAGATGCTGATTAGTGGCCTTTGCAGACGGGTCTTTTCATTGCTTGGAGTCGATTGCCAAAGAATAAATTAGTGACCGTGCAATAAATTAGTGATCGTGCACTGCAAGAATCTTAAGGAGCCTGGCATACCACTGAAGATTAGCAGAACCATTGATAAATTCATTCTGTGGTGATCCTCAGCAGGTGCTCCTCTGCTTTTATCACTTAACTCTGTGATCCTCTTTCTATATGATAGTGATGCTTCCCCGACAACACAAAGCTCTGGGTTTCAATACCACATGCAGACATTGAAATGAAATGTTCAGGAACATTTCCTGTATGAGGTCAGGTGTGATCTTCAATTACGACTGTCGCCATCTAACCGGTGATCGGAAGTTACCATATTTGGAATATGCAGACACATATAAGTCTCTGGTAGAGACCTGTCAATCACCGTGTAGCCCCGCCCCTAAAGCATCCCCTGCTTTATGGTCTGTTTGACTCTAAATGGACCATAATGTACTAAATGAACATCATGCTGTATTGAAGAAGACTTGAAACTAGAGACTGAGACCATAAACTCATGTTTACAATGTTTACTGAGGTAATAAATCAAGAGAGAAGTAGAGTCATTTTCTCATAGACTTCTATACAACCAGACTTCTTTCTGAGAATGCAGGTTTTAAGACACTCCCACATTGGCTTCAGTGGAGTGAGCGAATCAATACCAGCATTAACACCGATGCTTTCGCGATTGATTCGACTTGTCTCGCAAACTTCTTGAATATTAAATATTTCTCACACAAACGGCACCAGCTCCTCGCCCACCATGTTCCTGAAAATATAAAGACGCGTCTTTGAGTACATGTACATACAGACTTGATCTTCTTCCTCGTCTCTGGTTGTGTTCTATGGCCGGTGACATCCATAAGGGTTGTAACTTCGTGTGAAAGAGGCTTCTGCAACAGAGAGATTGGTCTCTTTACTTCCTGTATGGTTGGATTTATTTTATTTTATGTCAGCGCAAAATTACAAATGAATTACATTAAGGCCTTTATTTGTTTCTTTATTCCCTTTTAGAAGTGGACACAAAAGACAATTATCACTGATATTTGAGATACGATGTCTACGTTTGAGCGATTATACGCAATACGAATGAGAAAAAAGGTAATTTGGGGCAATGACAAAAATGTAACAACTCAACGAGATCCAGATGCAAAGACACACCGTTAAATCCTATATTTCTAAATAGCATAATTAGAGACTTTGTGAAGGTTTGTGCCCCTGGTAAATGGGGTCTGGGACAGTTCTCTTGGTCTACTTGGGGGTCCATGACGTGAAATGTTTGAGGATCTCAAATGTAAAACTTCAAAAAAACAACTGAGGGAAGACCGGTATTGGTCGGTTGCAGTGCCGCCATTTTATGTCAAATGGACTCCGGGGAAGATTAGGAGATACTTTTGTCAGACCGGCCGTGGCTGAATAGAAAGAAAGAAAAGGGGAAATTTAGAGAGTTTGAGAAAGAAAGAGGCCGAGCAAATGAAATTGGACGATGAAGAGCCATGGGGAGACCGGCTGAAAGAGAAAGGGGCTCAAGAGGGAGGGAGAGGTAAGCGATAGAGAGAAGGCCAAATGTGTCTGGGAAAAGTTTTGTAGCTGAGGTGCATTGTGGGAGAGCAGACAGTGTGTCTGGGGGGTCTGAGGTGTGGATTAATGCCAGCGATTGGAGGAGGGCTGCCGCAGTTGTGCGTGAGCAGAATATCAGATGGAGGGAGAAGAGAGAGAGAAGAGAAGAGAGAAGATGGAAAGGGTGCAGACACTGAATTTGAGAAAAAAAGGGGTGATATTCTGCACCCGAAGACGCCCAAAGACGAGCTGCTCACGCTGCATGAAAGAAAGTGCCGGTAAACTTCAACAGAAATGTAAAACAGCCCACTTACACAGTTCTCATTTGCATGGAGTTTAGTTTATAAGGAGCTGTTTAAATTAGAAGTTGGCCAAGGACTAATCCTGAAGTCTTAAAGTAGAAAAGGACAACACTCCGGCTCCGCTAATCATCCGGTAATGTTTCAACTTGTTTTAAAGAAACCCAAAGTCAGCCTGCAGAGAGCGGATACAGACCAAGCAGCCATGCATTCAGTCCACGATAGGACAACTCAGGTCGGAGTTCATCGTGTGCATTTTGAATCCATAATCCACCATCTATGAAACGGCACAGTCCAACTTTCATTTCAGCATGAGAAGCAATTTGAAGGGATAACCAGGACCGCGGCAAACACGTATTTTGAACCCCCGACTTAGGCTAAAGGCTTCAATTTCATTACAGCAAGATTATTGTGGATCTACTTTGAGTTTAAGGCATTTATTTGTTTTGTTTTTTTACTCCCTGAAGGAAACTTTATGCAAGTTATCTGTGTGCAAGAGGTCATAATGGAATCAGAGTCAGTGACGGATGGATTAGGCAAGACGAGGCAAGTTCATTTATATAACACATTTCAGCAACAAGGGAGTTCAAAAGCATCTATACAACGTGCAACAGAAACACATTATGAAAGACCATTTAAATAAAAAACAATCATTAAACATTCAAGAGAATATAAAATAAAAAACAAGCTAATATAGAATAAAACAGGTATAAAATACAAGAGTAAAAGCTATGGTGCAGTGTCACTAAATATCTGATAAAAGGCAGAAACAGAGAAGTCTCCAGCCTTGATTTAAAATAAGTGAGAGTTGTTTTCTGGGAGTTTGTACCAAATATATGGAACATAAAACCAGAAACCTGCTTCTCCATGTTTAGTTTTGATGAAAGCACCTGAGAGGTCTGGATGGTTCATAATCTATTAAACCATTTAGTGCTTTATGAACCAACAGTGTGTAAAGACCTCAGAAGTGGAGTCATGTGATCCACTTTCTTGGTCTCAGTGAGGACTCGAGCAGCAGCGTTCTGAATCAACTGCAGATTTTTTTAAAGAAGAGCTGTGAAGACACCGTTACACTGGTCGAGTCTGCTGAAGATAAAGGTTTTTCCAAGTCCTGCTGAGACACAAGTCCTTTAATCCTTGATATATTCTTAAGGTGATAGTAAGCTGATTAATGTGGCTGTTGAAATTCAGGTCTGAGTCCATGACTTCACCGATTTCGGGCTCGTTTTTTGGTTTTTATTGCCGTTGAAGTTGAGATCTGACTTTTAATCGTTCCTTCTTGCCTCCAAAAACAACCACCTCAGTTTTGTCTTTGTTTAATTCTGGCACAACCAGTTGATTTGTACAATGCACTTACTCAATGCTTGTATTGGACCATAGTCCTCTGGTGAAATGGTAAATTTGTGTGTCATCTGCATAATATATTGTAACTTATGTTGTTGTTTTTCTTAAACTAAGCCAATGGAAGCACGTAGACGTTGAACAGAAGAGGCCCCAGAATGGAGCCTTGGGGAACTCCGCATGTCTGTCCACCCGGATGTGTACTTAAATACAGACACAAAGTACTCCCTCTCCGAACTACCCAGTTTAGTGCTGTGCCAGAAAGTCCTACCCAGAGTTCCACTTGGTCTAGTTGTGGTCGAACGCACCGAATTCAGCACTGAATTCTGCCACCATGTGTTTAAATGGAGGTCATTGAGAACCTGAACAAGAGCCGTCTCAGTGCAAACCTGATCGGAACACATCTCAATAGTTGTTACGTGCCATGAAATTGTTCAGCAGCTTTCTCAGTGCTTTTACTCATAAGCTGATACATTTGATACGGGCCTATAATTCTTCATTAGCGACGTGTCTAGATACATTTTTAAAGAGTGGCTTTATGTTTCCAGGGCCTGTGGGACGACAGCTGATAGAAGAGACTTGTTCACGATCTGGAGACAACTGGAGACTCGACGAGAGATCATTAGAAGAGAAAGAAAAACGGGTGAGTGCCCAGAAAAAGTCAGTCGGTTGTTTGCCTGGTTTGCTAAACGTATATCTGCAGTGTTTATCCAAAAGTCCAATGTTTACCTCAGCATGATTCACTAAGCTCTGGTCCAACTACAGTTGTCTGGGAGAAGACTCGTGGTTCATTTTTTAACTCCTTAAAGCTTCTACTTCTGAATTTGAAAACTGCAAATTCAAAATACACCCTGAGACCCTTTTAACATCAAGGGAAGTGGTTCAACTTTGTGCTCTTTTTTGTAGATGAGCATGGAGATCTTTGACTCCAGCTTCACTTACTAGCAGATCTTTGGACCTTTTGACCATTTCTGGAGCTTCTGACCCTTTTTAGCTAATGGTGGTATCATCACGTGAACCGAGTAAAGAATTTCAGTCACTAACATACAGTTACAAACAGTTTTCAACTCCTACTTTCTAGCTTGTTTTGGGCGCTTTTAACTCTCTTCCACTCCTCTTCTTCAGAACAAGGAACTTGCTAAGGTTTCACCTCAGTATGACATTTCAAAAGCAAGTAAGAGAACATTGAGTTTAGAGTATTCTTAATTGATATTTTAATGTTGATTGTCTGAATATGTATAAAAGCTAACTGTGAGTGAGAGAACTTCAAGTTTACATAAAAGTTTGTGATAGCACGTTAGCTGTGTTTATGTAGGCGTACCAAGCAAAGCTCTCCTCTAGAAATGACATTTTAATGCAGTTTTCCAGCGTTGCTGTTGTGGAATGAAGATGTTGGAAAGTCATGAGTTATAGTGGAAATCAAGGGTGTATTGATGCAGGTGTTGAAAGATATAAGCTCGTTTAACGGTCGTTTCCCATCTCATGCTAGTAATCACTGTTGAGTTTTATTTTATGTTTTTGTAAATTTCCAATAGCCCCAAACTTTTCCAAACTTTACTTGAGTGGTTTTACTTTCTTCATTGTAACCACACTTTATTTATAACAGTTCATTTGTTAACCCAAGCAGTTTCAAGGTGTTGTAATGGCTCTCGGTCGGCTTGTCTGTCTCAGGAACATTGATATCTTTCATGACCATCTGTCAATGCACCTGATATAATGTTGGTGGATAGCATTCTGGTTCCACCCTTAAGTCAGCGCTAAAAGTTGTTGAGCAAAGATTGTCACAAAATATATCTTTTCAGAAAAAACAAACCAAAACGATATTCAGCTATTCCAGTGGAATGATCACACATGAGGAGCATGAACTGGGGCTCGTCGACAGAGTTAAATAACTATCTTTGGCCTAAGTATCGATCCCCCAGCAGCAGGTGCTGTGATTGGCCCATCTAACTCTACGTCTGGTTCATGGCATGAGGCTAAAATAGGTCGTGTTCAGCTAAAGCTTGAGGCGGTTAAATATAAAGATGAATATGATAGAATTACACACGGCTGTGGTTCGGTTTGGTTAGAATTCGGGTCGGAATGAAGGCGAGTCTTTGGTTTCGGCCCAGAACTGCAACGGGATCCTTAATTACCCAGATGACTGGATGCATTTTATTTTCGGGTGATCTGTTCCTCTCACTTGAATACCCAGAATTCCTGTGATGTGATGTCATCGCGCAGCATGCCCCCCCCCGTTCACCAAGACCAGCCAGTCGGTGACGCCTCTTACCAAAAAGAATATAGAAGAGGGGAAGGAAGGGAGCTCCGTGATGTCGGTGCTCATTCGAGCAGATTTTCGTTTTCCTTCCGCCTCAATGTGATTTTTGGGAAAACAGGGTAAAAAACTTGCACGGCCCTCAGTGGAGTCTGTGCATCTGTAGCTGCTGCAGCTCAAACTGGAGCTGTCTCTGAGTGCTGTATTGATTCACTTGGCACCCACTTATGTCCTATAATGGAACAGGGCTCATGTGCTGCCACTAGCATTCGGAGAACTGCACGACCCGACCTATTACTTCTAAAACAGAAACCACAAACAAAGTCCAGCATTTCTGCAGCTTTTTTTTTGCCCAAATGTCGTCCTCACTCTCGGTCCGATTAGCGGAGCGAGACGCTATCAAGAGATATCAGTGACGGAGGACCGCTTCTATTATTTCTGTGGTATTATGAGCTGTGAGAGGCAGGCATATGGTGAAATGAGTCTGTATCTGTGTCTCGGTAAACCAAGAGCCAAGTCCCGAAATGACTCCCTTCTTTTTTTTTCTATTCGCAGCCGAGGCTAACTAAAGATCGGTATTTGGTTTTCTTTTGGTGCATGGAAGCTTTCCAAGAAATGTCTGTGCATGCATTTCTGTATATGCACTTTTGTTAGTGTGTGTGTGTGTGTACGTGTGTGTGTGTGTGTGTACGTGTGTGTGTGTGTGTGTGTGTGTGTACGTGTGTGTGCGCGTGTGTGTGCGCGTGTGTGTGTGTACGTGTGTGTGTGTGTGTGTGTGTGTGTACGTGTGTGTGTGTGTGTGTGTGTGTACGTGTGTGTGTGTGTGTGTGTGTGTGTACGCGTGTGTGTGTGTACGTGTGTGTGTGTGTGTGTGTGTGTACGTGTGTGTGTGTGTGTGTGTGTACGTGTGTGTGTGTGTGTGTGTGTGTACGTGCACGCCAGCCCAGTCTGCTTCTGGCTGTGTGGGACGCTCTGGGAGACGAGGATACAAGTGTGTGTGTGTGTGTGTGTGTGTGTCGGGGAGTAGTGGGGCGTTTTGGGAAAGAGAAGGACTGAGTGAGTAGCAGCTATACCTGGACTGTCTCTTGCGTTTTGGAAAGGAAAGGAAGGAAGGGGGGGAGTGAGGAAGAAGGAGTGTGCAGGGAGGAGGAAAGGGAGGGAAAGGGGAGAGGTTCAGGGGTGACAGGAGGATGGCTTCATGGCTGCATTTTCCCTTCGCTGAATTTCCACACTCCCCTTTTTTTTGTTTTTTTTGTTTGCCTTATTCAGCTGAGCGAGTGAGCGAGTCCAACAGACGAGGAGAGTTTGCAGTTTCAACACTGAAAAACAGAGAGAAGCCGTTTCTTTCTTTCTTTCTTTCTCTTTTTTAAGGCTGGGATTTGGGCTCGGTCGTACTAAACAGATGTTGCTTGTCATTTGCTCGTAGTGCAGGGAAGCAGCTCGAGTTTTTATTTTTTTTTACAGACTCGCTTATTTAGAGTTATCATTACTGGCGTGCGGTGAAGCGAAATTGTAAAAAAAAAGAAACACCCCAAAACAACGAGTGTTTTTCTGTTATCGTTTACTCTCCCCCTCCTTCTCCTTCTCTCCCCCCCTCTCCCACCAGCCATTGCTCGGCCTCTCTTCTTCTTTTGTCTCACTCTTTCCCACCCTTTCCCCGAGCTCCCTTTCAGGCTGGTTCTGATACTGTAGTTTCATGTTGTTTTTCTAGTTTATTTTGTGATTTTTTGATGGGCCACAGTGGACATGATGCCTTCTGCCAGCCGCCCCGTAGGCCCTGCACAGCAGAGGCAGAGAAACACCTGGAAACTAAACAGAAAGGCGAAATCGGTAAGTCATCATGCAACAAATGTGCTCGGAGCTTTTCCTTCCTCTCCATGTTAGTCTGTGTGTTTGCAGCGTGTTTTGTCTGCGTGGTGTTTGCTGTACGTGAGCTGTGGTGAAAAGGGGCCTTAAACTCAACGCTACCTGTTGGTGTAGCCGCGTGCTATCTGTTTACACGGCGTGATATAACCAAGTGCTAACGACACACCACTTCCTCACCTCTCACTTCTTCACCTCTGTTGAACCTCCACCCCTTTTTTTCTACACACACTCACACAGAACCTCTGTTGCTGGGTAGATTTTGGTGGCGCCTCCGGGTTTGGCCGCTAGCGTTGTTCTGTGCCAAACAATGCAGGTGGCGGCCCTGTTGCTGGTCTGAGTTCTGTCTGTGGAGTCTTCCTCACACACACATACACACACACACACACACACACACACACACACACACACACACATGGTAGGTGAGGAGGCGGCAGGGTGCCGTGGACCCCGCTGACCTCTTTGTTCGGCCGATCTCAAGGTGTCTTTCAACTCGCTGGCAGAGACCCACTGACATACTTTAAGCAGCTTCAAAGTCAGACGTCTCATTTAAATTCAGGCGTGGGGGGGGGGGGGGGGGGCTCACTCTCTTTTTCATCTCGAAGTTCAACAAGTTTTTACTTCGTTGCTCGTGCTGCAGAGCGACAGGAATGTGCTGAAAGACTTTTTAAATGTGAGCGTGGTGTCTTTCAGCTTCAGTGAATTATTTTAATATTACAACGTCTGTAAATTAACTTTATTATTTATTATTCCTTTAATAGAGTCCTGATAACAGTCCTGTGACCTGTAGGATGATTTCCATGTCTGTAATGCATCATAAACATACTAATAATGTGTTATAATCTGTTTTATTATATAAATATTATTATTATCTGAGCTATAATAATTATTAATGCTTTATAACAATAATCATAACACATTATAATTACCTTTTTATAATGACTTATCATAATAGTTATAATTTCTGCTAACTCACTGAATATAGTGTATTATAATTCCAATAGTTGTAATACATTATACTCTTTAGTATCACATTATAATCGCTGTTATGATGCATTAAAATGAGCTCATTGAGTATTAAATACAAAAAATGATCTGCAAAAACGTAAATGTGTTTTATTGAAAGCGATCAGTGAGCACTTAAAGTAACTTATTACCACATTATAAAGGATTATAACAGTAGTGTATTAATAAAGAGCATAATGTAATATTATGAGAGTTACTTCACCATGTGTTGTAATTATTGTTGTAAAGTATTATGAATATTTATGAGTGTTCTAAGTTAAATGATGAAGCTCTATAAGCAGATTATAACACACGTGAGTATGTTTATAATGTATCATAGAAAATGATGCTGGTGTGTTTTCTCAATTCAATATTTTGTTTGCTGCGAAATATCACTAAGTTTTGACTTTTTATTAAATTTATGGATTCATACATTTAAGAGAATCTGTGAATTATTGGTATTATAATTTTACAGAACTATGTCATAGTTTAGTCAATTTATTTCCTCAAAACAAACATTTACTAAACCTGAGGTTTTATCTTTAATTCAGTAACAACATGAACATCATCATACAGGATTATTATTGTACTTCATATTCACTACACGCTGTGTGATCAGAGCTGCTTTTTATTCTCAACATTTTATATTTTGTCTCATTCGACAACAACCTGCAGGTCAATAACAAAGTACAACATGGAGTTCAGAGATGGAGCAGTGCATTGTGGGATCAGGAGAGTCCGCTGGAAACATTTCATAATTGTGGCAATAATTTGATAAATGTTTTTGTTTTTATTATTCAATTTTACAACAGTTAAATGGCAACATTTGACCTTCGGTTTAGTCGTGTTTGTCCTTTTTAAAATCGATCAATTGATCAACTTTTATGTAGAAAAGGCGACTCCGTCACTTATGTTGAATATTAGGCTCATTAACTGTGTCTCATGGTCAGCAATAAGTGGTGTTAACGTTTGTGTATTGAACGGATAGAATCTAACTTGTCCCTTCACATTAGAAATCACTCCTGAACGAGAGGTACTTTATTTACATATATATGTATATATATGTAAATATATATATATATATGTATGAAAGGTTTATTATAGGGGGGGTTTCCTCCGTCTCGTCCTGCTGATGCACTATGAAGTCATCTGCTCACAGCCTCGAACCCGTAGATCCGAACTTGTGTGAGCTGACACCACAAGCTTGTGTCTACAGGTCTGCGTCTGTGCGGCTCCATCGACACCGGGCAGCGTCAGCGAAACTCAGCTCGGCCCGCTCGCCAACTCTATTAACCCCGTCGACAGACACCAGCAGACATCACGAAAGGCTTCCACTGCATCTAAAGTAAAGTGCAGCTTTCTCATCTGAAGGCTGTTTTAAAATACCTCAGATGAAGATCTCCTAACCGACTCCAACAGTAATTGGACTGTGAGGGGTTAAGGCCAGCGAGGAGTCAATTATAAATATAGCCACCGTCTCCTCGTGTGTGCATTGGAAATGTTAGTTTGTAAAATAAAAACTGTGGAGGACACGGAGCTATTTTCGGTCGTTATTCATGGAGCTGCAGCTCGGGCCCTTTCTTGTGTTAATGAAGGAGACGTCGGCCCAATTAGAGGATGCACAGCGACGCTTGTTTTCTCCCAAACGGCCATCACCTCCCACATGTTAACAGTTTCAAATGAGCAACTGCAAGCCCCTTTCTTTTAAGGGAGAACGTCTGATCAACGCTTTTCTTGGGGGGGGGGGGGGGGGGGGGGGGGGCGGGGCTGGGGCTGTTCTGGGGTCAGTGGAGTAAAAGAGTTTGGAGAAGCTTTGGAGTTCAAGTCTTTACACAGCGGGGGCGTTTACGAATAAAAGACACCAAACTATTATAAGTATTTGCAACACTTTTTAAATAAAAGATGTCTGAAGTAAAGTTACTGTAAGATATTTGATTGAGTTTCTTTTTAGTCAAATGCTCTGAGTGAGTTTGAGTTCCCTCTGTTAAACACTTACACAGTGTATGTCTAGGGCTTTTATTATGAAAGGTAAGAACGGAAGTAGTGGATCTGGTCCGCGCTGCCTTTGTCAAGGCTGAACGATGTAATAAAGTTTGTCGTCTTGGCTCAAACTACGTGTACTTCATGTTGTTTCATAAATTCCGGTTCAACTCATTCCGTTCTGCACAACGTGTTTAGTTGATGCCTTTATTCGCAGTATGAAAGCTCAGAAAAATCAACCTCGTCACCCCAAAAACGTACTCTCTTCAACCGCCTACTTTAGTGTTCTGTGTAAAAGTACTCGTGAGAAAGATAACAGTGCGAGAACCTATTTATAAGCGGGAATAAATCAAAAAACAACGATGACGAATGAACGACACGAAAACGTGTAATACTCACCTGCGAATATTATATGTCTATGGGCTTTTATTGTGAAAGGTAAGAACGGAAGGAGCAAACCCGGTCTGTGCTTCCTTTGTCAACATTGAAAGATTGAGTAATAAAGCTGAAAGTTTCGCTTCAGACTGCTGAGCTTCTCCAACCCGCTCTGATTGGTCGACGCCTTCACTGGCGGTTTGAAAGCTCAGAAAAATCGAACTTATTCTGAAAGAAATGTCGCTTTTATTTGCAGCGTAAAAACAGTTCAATAAAATCGATTGACGTTTGAATGAATTGCCCCCCCGGTGTGTAAAGACCCTAACGGTCTGCACGTGTTCCTCTGCTCTGCGTTTACAGACTCAATCTAAGAGTTGCAGCTCTTAACGTGATCAAATCCCTCTGAGAGCATCACGTTAAACACTTTAAAGCACATTTTCAGACGCGTTGTTGATCCCCTCGCTTGAGCCACGACGCCCTGGCGTCCGGGTCTGCTTGCTCCCAGGTTGAGGTAGTAGGTTGTATAGTTGAGAATTACACCACGGGAGATAACTGTACAGCCTCCTAGCTTTCCCTGAGGTACGCACGGCGCTCTGCACCGCTGGATCCAAACAACGCAGCGATAAGACAACACCAGAGAAAGTATTTATGTACTAATATTCATGGGATTATAATATAAATATATATATATATATATATATATATTTATATATGTGGCCTTTTATTAGTCCATCACATGTAAGAAACGCTCATCACGTGTTCCAAAGGGGCGTCTGCGAGGAACTCATTTTGTTTGACCAGCGAACGACTAATCGTCAGTTATTTCCCAATTTGTATTAGAAGAGGATCGGCTGATATCTATGTGTGTGTGTGTGTGTGTGTGTGTGTGTGTGTGTGTGTGTGTGGGAGCGGTATATATACAGTGTATTCTACTTTGGTGTCGGCAGGTAGAGATCAGAAGCAGATCTGATCGGACCGACACGTGAAAAGCTTTAAAAACCGACGCTCACGTTAATTTCCATCCTGAGGTGATGATGTCATCGCTCTCGCTCAGCGATGACCTCATTAATGATGACGTCCTGTCTCGCCGCGTGCGTGGTGACAGATAGTACAAATTGTAAAGGATATAAGACAGAGTTTGCGATTGGAGAACCAGCCTCAGACGGCTCCGTTTTCTACAGTCGGTGAAATCGGCTGTCAGCCCGCGAAACAATCGTTGTCACAATATTTCCAATCAGCGGACGCAGACGGCGTGAAAATACCCGACTCGAGGAATATTGTGACATTTCAGGGAGGGAAAAAAAGGAAATCTGCAGAAAATGAACAATTACAGCAAGAAACTCTTCAATCAGCGTAACTTTGGGAACGGCTTCTTTTTATTTGTTTGCTTCCAAAATAAAAATAGTATTTGTTCTGAAATCGATCACAGCAGCTGACCAATGAGAAGTGATTGTATATAGTGAGAATGTACTGAGGCCTCAGTGTGTGTGTGTGTGTGTGGAGGCAATAGGTAGAGGAGCAGAAGACTGCCCCCTGTTGGTTCCCTCTGTGAAGTGTCCCGCTGTTAGAGGTCCAGATTGAAGAGACTTGAGGACGATATGAAACAAGGGATTTTATACGATGTATGCGTCTTCCCTAAAGCGAGAGGTATGATGGCTTGTGTGGATGACTGTGTGTGTGTGTGTGTGTGTGTGTGTGTGTGTGTGTGTGTGTGTGTGTGTGTGTGTGTGTGTGTGTGACATGATGCAGTAATCTAAACCACATTCTCCTTCATTTCCTCTTTTTTTTTTCTCACAAATATTGTTTCTTTTGCCATCTCTGTGTACAAAAATGAAAATATAATGTATATTAAATGAAGTTCTAAAGCTGCTTATAACAATATTAACCAGGAAAGTGCAGCTCTGTCAAACAGAGAAGAGTTGAATCTCACTCAGTCGAACCTGCTGCCTCCATTACAGTCAAAATATCGGTGAAGATAACAAAAAAAAGGATTTATTCATTTTGTATCGTCACTAACTTTAATGGATCAAAACATATAAAACATATAAGAGAGTAATAAGTTATTCTGCAGACGCTCCGGTTCAAAATGAGACCAAACGTTTCTATGGATGTCAGTTTTTGAGTTTCGTCGAAGGTCAAAATGTGGCATAAAAACAGACAGCGAGCAGTTTAAGAGAAGTGATGACTCAGCTGTCAACGATGCGATAAAACTAAATATTTATATTTTTAAAGTGAGAATCACTGCAACCAAGAGAGTTCCTTGAGCATTCAGCCTTTAACGTATCCTCAACGGTTCCTATGACTTTCAGCTCGTTATATGAATACAGTCTTTTCAAAATAAACCTCCATCTTCACAGGAAACAACTTAGTTAGGTTTAGAAAAGACGATGAAATACTTGGTGAAATAGTATCGCTATGAGTGCTGAATGAGAACAGCCTTCAGTCATAAATGAGCACAAAAAAATATTAGAGCGATGGGTCCAGCAGTTTGCGAGATTAGCTGTGGACAGACAGACGAGACGCACACAAGACGGAACGCATGACGCCTGGCGGGGATAATGGTAACGAGAAAATTCTTGCAGAAATCCAGTCAAACAATCAATCTAATCTAAATTACACTGTGCTGTAGAATAATCCCTGTATTCTTCATCATCACTGCCTGCAACCTCTGCAGCGCCCGTTCCCTTTCATCCCGTCACTCACAACATGACAGCTGTCAGTCACTCTTCTGGCCACAGCATCCAGAGAGAGTGTGTGTCACCCTCACACACACACACACACACACACACACACACTCGGGCTCTGCAGGCCTCAGTGCTGTGTGCTGATTTGCAGTCCTGCTGCGGTGTTCCTGGGTCTGCGTGGGCCAGCGTGACAGATCTGGGTCTCCGTTGATGTACTACTCGGCTAGCTGGGGCTGATTACCGGCAGCCATCGGATAGTTAAAGAGAGTGGAATGGGATCGGTAAATCAGCGGCAATGAGCTGTCGTTCACCGGGACGCAAAGTTTATCGTTCTTCGTGTGGACGGAGTTCTGCACCACGAATCTGATTATTTACATTTTTCATGAAAACCTGTTTCTGAGGTGTTTGTTTTGTGTTTCTGCGCCACAATTTGAGTCAGATTTCTGTTTTTTTCACTGAAATCATTGCAGTTTTTGTGAGAAGTTGGTTTGTCTTCTTTATTGAAACGTAGAATGGAACACCGCGATGATTTCAGGTTCTTGTAAACGGGATTTCTCAGGAACAAACATCCACTTAGCCTCAAGCATAGACTTTATATAAGAAGTGGACATAGTCATGTTGACGCCGGGCATTGGTTTGTGGACCAATTTCGCCGTCACCATCTTGGCTTTTTTACAACCGATGAACAGGAAGTGACCATATTTGGTCTGAGGAGGAGTGACGTAGAGACCTGTCAATCAAAATTAGAATATTCCTGGAAAAATGAAGGTGCCTCAGTATGTGTGTGTGTGTGTGTGTGTGTGTGTGTGTGTGTGTGTGTGTGTGTGTGTGTGTGTGTGTGTGTGTGTGTGTGTGTGTGTGTGTGTGTGTGTCAACAGGGAGATTTTTAAATAAGTGGCATGAGGGTTTTTTGGTGCGTGCTGCAGATCCAGATCCAGATGCAGGGTTCTCTTCGTCGTCTGCAGCTGTATAGACAGAAAGACGGCACAAAGCGGCGGGCTGCCACACAGCAGAGAAAGAGGATTGGAGATTAGCCGCGGCAC